>NW_026622786.1:43026719-43328350 GCF_023065955.2 Ursus arctos | reverse complement strand
CTCGTGTTCCTCTCCTACCACGGGGTGTTTGCAGTGACTTTTGGTTTTGCTTTGCAGGAATACTCCCCCTCCTCCACCATATACACACAAATCCCCATAGCCAGACCTCTTACTTTCTTCAAGTCTTTCCTCAAACAACATTTCCCACCCACCCCAGGTGTTTTCTGGTCACTCTACCAACACACACACACACACACACACACACACACACACACACACACACACACATATCCTAACCCCCTTCCTTACTTTAATTTTCTCTATTTAGCACCTGTCTTCATCTAACATATATACTATGCTGATTTATTAATTGCCTTTCTCCCCCCAGTGGAATGTAAGATCTGTAAGGTCAGGGGGTTTTGCTTACAATTTTCACAGCTGAATAATCCCCAGCCTCTAGAACATGGCACATTGTAGTTGCTCAGTAACTACTTTGAATTCCTACCACGGATAGGAAAGACACCTTGTTCTAGTTGTATGGTAATTATACAGGTGACTTTTCGGAGGAACTTTGCCTCTCATTTTAACCACCTAGATTGACCTGTTTGTATATTGATAGGTTTCTTCTGGATTGTGTTTCTCTTTCATCTAAATCAACAATTCTCAATGAATTTGGAAAAGTCCATTTTCTTCACTAATACTAAGTTCAGTGTTCAGGCTCCTAATAAATTATTTTAATTCAATTGTTCTCCCTTAACCACTGTATACTGGGCTCCTATAATAATCCAAGGACTTCTGGGGAGTGGGACTAAAATGAAAAAGACAGACTCTTACAGAGTTTACTGTATGGTGGACAGATAAAGTTAAACAATAAAATACAATATAACTAATAAAATAAGGGCAGTATCCAGTGTGAGAAGAATCAATGACCAATAGGCACCATAAAAATACAGGATCAAATGTCAGATACAAAATGTAGAATCTCATAGAAGGAAGATGAGAAAGACATATATCAACAGAGTGCATTGCTCCTTTATCACTCTTTTAAAAGGTAGGGTGACTTTTCCTCATGTAGGAGGAAAGTGGCAAAAGGAATTTATTTGGTTTGCCTGGGTGGAAGGAATGCATTGAATAATGGAAAGAGCAATGGGTTTAGAGCTAGAAGATCTAAATATGAATCTACCACTGTGACTTGAATCTATCATCTGCAAGGTCTAGAAGTTGGTGCTTACCCTCTGTGAGTCTCTGTTACCTCATTGGTTTAAAACAAGGAGGGTAGTGGTTAGACCGGCACTAGAGATTATTATCTCTGTACATCTCTCCCCTGAGTTCTTAAAAGAAACCTTTCCTTATCCATCTAAAATAAATAGAAACACAAAGGCCAGTTAACATGGTGATACAGGGAATTTTTAAAGGGTTTTTGTAAAGTTTTTGCCAGCCTGAGATTTGTCTTAAGTAGTTCTTGGTTCTGAACATCTTTTTCAGAACCTTATCATTTGCTGAATTTTTCATATTTTCATCAACTGCTACATGACTATTCATACGTATAAGTAAAATACAGAATTGATGCCTAGATATATTCCCTTTGCATTTCCTTTTTTAGCCACCGTCCTTATTAAAGAGATCAAATCTTCCCCTATTGCCTTATTTCATTTGAAATTATGGTTTTGAATGAAAAGTCATTATTTAGAATGGAAAACAAATGACTATTTTTCCATTTAATTTTAAACCGACACAAGGGGATAGAAATTAAAATTATTTCTTAACACTCTGTATTCACTTTTTAAATGGAAGCATGCCCCTAGCTTGATAACCTGTGGTAGCTACTATAGGGTTTGTCCATATATTTCAGAAAATCCCACACTCAGCTGCTCTACCCAATATCTGAATTTCATTTTCTCAGAGGAACTTGTTTGGATAGCTGGAACTTACTAATTTACGTGTCTCTCCCGTGTCTTATTTCTCTGTTTTTCAGCCTTTGCAACTGGACTGTGACCTTTGCGCCATAGTGTCAAACTCAGGTCAGATGGTTGGCCAGAAGGTGGGGAATGAGATAGATCAGTCATCCTGCATTTGGAGAATGAACAATGCCCCTACCAAGGGCTATGAAGAAGATGTTGGCCGCATGACAATGATTCGAGTTGTGTCCCATACCAGCGTTCCTCTTTTACTAAAAAACCCTGATTATTTTTTCAAGGAAGCAAATGCTACTATTTATGTTATTTGGGGTCCTTTCCGCAATATGAGGAAAGACGGCAATGGCATTGTGTACAACATGCTGAAAAAGACTGTTGACATCTACCCAAATGCCCAAATTTACGTGACCACAGAGAAGCGCATGAGTTACTGTGATGGCATTTTTAAGAAGGAAACTGGGAAAGACAGGTGAGTCCTCTGAGAGGCAGCCTCAATTGTCTTTTATGCTAGTTTCTTGCTGAGTTCTTTTGCCAGCTATCAAATGAACAGAGTTATTTCTCAAATTGATGGTTATATGTTTTTTGACTATTATGATTACTTGATGAGCCAGCAACTAGGCTCCATTTATTCCACCTACACTACCTTCTGTTCTCTCCATTTTGATTGGCTTGAGGATCCAAAGAATACTGGATGCTTCCCCAAGATATCTTTAGATTTGTTCTTATTTAGCTCAGTTTGCTATTGGTTAAATTGGATGTTAGCCGAAAGGAAATATACACGTTTCTGTTTCAAAACAGAAATGTTAAGGAACTTTAGGACCTAAACTCCTTCGGAAGTTCTGGTAAAAATTTACCTGAGACTACAAAACACAGCAGGCTATTGCTTCTCTAATAAGGTTGTGTAGCTTCTTGCATGCAGATAGACCCTATGATCGTGAGCACCATAACTTGGTATCTAACGGATATGTCGGTATGTTCAGCGGAATACCATATTGAAATTATGCATTACTGAAAATCATTAACAGTGGATTCTTGAAGAGAAATGAGGTATAAATACCATTCACTCAATTATCCAACAAACCAATTTGCATTTTTCATTACATCTGGGTTTTTTTTTTTCCATAGCCTTCTGTAAACTACCCTTCCCACTTCCTTTTCTTGAGGCCTGCTCACCTTATTTTTCTCCTACTCCTTATATCTCCTTTTTCTTCTCTGCTCCCTCTTACCCCCCTCATTCTTCGATAGGACTCTACTGCCTACCATTTTTTTTTCTTTCTTTTTAAAAAACCAGTATATGGAAGAGAAGTAGAATTATTAGTTCATATTTCTAGTTCTAATAAAGAACTGTTGAAGGAAAATACCAATTGCAAAAGTTTTAAGTTATGTGCATTGTACTTATTCGTGTAATACCATGGATAAATTGAGCATTGGCTATAATTCCAATGTTAACAATCTGATTTCCTCAAAATGTATGTCTTTCACTCTTCAATATTATCAAATCTAAATTTTTAACTACATTAGGGTATGTGTGTGGGGGGGAGTTTCTGATATCTCTGGGTATAATTTGTATGCTGATAATTATTTTAAAATCTTATGTGGCTCAATCCTCCTATTGATAATGTAGGCTGAACGTAGCATTTCCTACTTCCGAGCACCCAAAATGCATAGCTTCTAATGAAATGCAAGACAGGAATTGCCATAATGCTGGCCCTTTCCACTGTTAGAGTTCGCTAGAAGAATCCCAGTGGTTAGATTTGAATCAGTGTAGCACAAGCTGTCCAAAGAGATAGGTATGAGAGATAAAGGAGTAGGTATGTAGCACAATTCTATATAAATATGACCATCTCAAGGGGTTTGGAAATTTCTGGTCTCTCATTAGCCCAGAGCAGTGCAATTAATTAGATATATTTGGTATTTCATTAGACATAGTCAGGCCTCAGGGTATCCCCCAGTCATAACTATATGCCCTAGAATCATCTGGGGCCATCAGAGAAGAGCTCAGCATGCTGTATGTTCCTACGTATTTGTATCATGTTGGCTTTTGCTGTGAGCTTTCAGTGAGACAGGACACTGTCACAGATGTGTGGATTGTATAGTGAGAATTGGGAGAGAATAGCTTTGTAAGATTCATTTCCCTACTGTGATGGGGCTGTGATGAGGAAAGCTGTTTGTATAGTGGGAAAAAGCTTGCTTGATAAAATTAATTTGCAGGTATCATTCGATGGGTAAAGTTACCAAAATAAAAGTAGCAGAAAAAAAAGCCAAATTGATTTTTTAATGCTTCCGTTTTCCTCACCAAGTCTATTCGTGTCTGGCTGCATCATGGAGTATTGCAACCAAACTGAAAAAGACAGCTGTGCTCGTGTTTTAGAAATGAACAGAATGGATGGTTTTGGTAAAATCTGGTGGGATGACAAAAGGTTGACCAAATGGCCTCAAATGACCTGTTATCTGCTGTATGACTTAAATCTGTGTCCTAACTTTAGCAGCGTGAATTTTATTAAGGATTTCCTATCTGACGTTCATGGCCAGATTTCAAACAAGAATATTTTTTAACTTTTTATGAAGGAAAATGTCAAAATTATAAAGTAGAGAGACTAATGGTGTAATGAACCTCTGTATACTCACTGTTCTGGTTGAGTAATTATTAACTCATGGCCCATATTGTTGCATCTATATCCCTCTACACTTTCTGGCCCCCCAAGGATTATTTTGAAACAAGTGCCAGACATCATATTATTTCATTCATTAACATTTCAGCATGTATCTCTAGAAGATAAAAAAACACAATGTCATTGTCCTACATAAAAACCAACAATATTTCTTTAATAACATTATATAGTTTGTTTTCAAATTTCTCCAATAATTTTATTAATATTTTAAAAATTTAACTTGAATTAGGATTAGCATTATGATCCATACATTGCTCAAATCAGGATTAGCATAAGGTCTGTACATTACAATTAATTAATATGTCTGCTATATTTCTCTTAACCTGTATGTCCCCCCCCCATTATTGGAGAAAAAAAACAAAAAACAAAAAACTATTCATTTGTCCAATAGAGTATTCCACAATCTAATTTTTGCTAGTTGTACCCCCATGATGTTTTTTGTTCATTGGTATTTCTATATTGAGGCTTTCTTTATTGGATTCAGGTCATTTTGCTTCTTACCAAGACCATTAGGTGGTTCTTCTATCAGCAGGAATACTATCTAGTTTTCTCTTTTTATGTTAGCAGTCATTAATGATCAATGTCTAAATCCAATAATTCATTAGATGTTGCAAAATGGTGATATTTCATCATTTTTTCACCTATATTAGCTAAGACTTTATAAAGAGAAACTTGTCCTCATTAAACATTTTTTTAAATGAGAGATAGAAGATAGTACCAATCCTTTTTCTTTTATCAGTTCTAAGGCATCTTCCCTAGCATCCTCCAAAAGTGACCAGTAAGTTTGTTATTATTAATATTGACATTGACATATTTAACCATATTTGAAATATTTCAGTCCATGAGAATTATGTTTTTATGCTCAAAGTGTCCTATTTTGTGCTATTGGACTCTCTTCAAAGTAGTTTTGGAGTCCTTTTGATATGCCGTTGGTAATTTTGGATAGCTTCTTTGATTCCTGGTATTATAGGATGATTCAGGCTCTTCTTGTATATATTACGATGCAAACCTGGATCCAGACATTTCTCCAAAGAACTTTGGTGCTGCAGGTGCTCATTGCTACCAGGTTTGTCTTTGTTTCTTGGTCTTTCCATTGGACACAGCTAGTATAGAAACAATATATGCCGTACATGTCGTTTAAAGATAAAATCATCATGTGTTCGAACTGAAATTTCCAATTCAGATTCAGGGCTACCGCATTTTAATTTTACCTCATATATCTTATGTGTGTTTCTCCTTTTTGCCATATTGGCAATCACAGGTCCTAGAGACACCAAAGGAATTACTCATCTGTTTTATCCCACAGCATACACACAACAATCTTAGAATAAGAATGATATCACAATGTGCAATATTACTACTGTCAGCATTTTAAGACTATTTTACATCAAAGATGACGTTTTAATGGCCAGCATTCATGTGGGTCCATGCTCACAAAATGTGTGTTGGTTTTATCCTAACAAAAGTTTTAAGTATTTTTCTCCTCGGGCACCTGGGTGGCTCAGTTGGTTAAACATCTGACTCTTGACTTTAGCTCAGGTCATGATCTCGGGGTCATGAGATCTCCATGTGGGGCTCTGCACACAATGAGGAGTCTGCTTTGGATTCTCTCTCTCCTTCTCCTAATTCTCTCTGCCCCTCCCCCTGCACATGTGTGCTCTCTCTCTCAAATAAATCTTTAAGTAAATAAATATATATATTTATTATGTATATATAATATATATATCTTATGTATATATAATATATATATATAATATATATGTTTTTTTTCTCCTAAGTAAATAGGAATATGTCCAGTAGATATACCATTGTTGACATGAGGGAGTAAGGAAAAAAGGATGTCCATTTAATTTGACTTTTGTTGTAAAGCTACTTTGGTTGATTTTCCTGAACTTACTGGAACTTTCTAGCAAATGCTCATTTTCATCACCAGGTTTTTAATGGAGAGGTTATGTCACCATTGTGATGTATAATTTATAGAAATAAAAAAATGGTGTCCCTAGTAGTTAAAATGAATCATGATAGGAAAATGACTACATGGAGTCTCTCAGAGAAAAAATTGGCTCTCAGTTTGCGTCTTCAAACTGTTAAAATCCTTTTAAAGAAATATAAACCCCTCCCCCATTTAAGGTGTGCACTTTTTCGTTTTTTCCAGTGCTTTTTATTTTTGTCTTAAGGGATTCTTCATTGAGGAAATATGAAGTAGTAGAAGAAATATATGTAGTGTTCAATTTCCTAGAATGTGTTTAGACCAACTCATAAGCATATCGGAATACTTTTTCAAACCAAATGAAATTTAATTTGCTTTCTTCTCAGTTACCTACTAAAATTATTTGGCCTGTCAATTAGAAAGAGTGACCTTGTGGGAAAGGCTGAGAGCACGGAAAGAGAAGGCATTTTGTCCTTTTCTCTTCATCCTCTAGGGCCCACTTTTCTCCAGAATTCTAGGTCTTTGGGGTGGCAGTCACCTTTATATTTTCACTTAACCAAATATTTTTCTGGGAAACAACCTGCAACAAACCAGAAAACTTTGGAATTAAAGGTCTTATATTCAAAATAATCTGTACCAAAATGGATCTTTTTTTTTTCCCCTTTGAATGATTGGTATGCATAAATAATATGAGCCCACTGACATTTACACATTTGCATTAATACATCTTAAGACTGAAATACCCTAGAGGTGATGTAGGGCTGACAGTGACACGTGGCGCCACACTCGACATCTGAAGAATGTGATTAGGTGCCTAGCCAGGTACTGACGCAAAATGAATGTGAACGCTCCCAGAGAAGCAACAGAGAGCCAGTGTGAGATATTCTTACCTATAGGCAGGTGGGCAGTTGCAGCTTGCCTCCCACTTTAGAAATACATTGGCAAATGCAAGCACATTATTTAATTAAGTAATAATTGAGAAAGCTATAGTCCCCATTAAAAACGCAAAGCTAATTTAGGGCTGATAAAGGGCCCTGAGCTGCCCTAAATAGGTCTTAATTAGCTGGCACCAATGTGGCTCCGCCTTCAGGGATGGATGAAATTAATGAAAGCTAGCAGCAAATAGATCAATGTTTCAAGATGTTACTGCCTCAGGTGCAGAGGATGAGAAGGGAGGGAGTTACTTTTAAGGATCGTTTAGGAAATAGGGTGCACGAAAGTCACTTTCGGAAGACACTGTCAACATGGCAAACTGATTCATAAATATCAAGATGGCTGCGTGTTTAATATTTGCCAGCATGCTCCATCCATTCCCCCTCCATCCTAAGGAGAGAAAAAGAGATCAGTGAGGCGTCATTTCTCACTGCCTTCTGTTGGAGACAGGTTTGTCATCTGGCATGTTGTTAAGTCCGCCTGGGTTTTGCTATTTCAGCTTGGCCATTTTAAAAGTTTCTTATGCTGCCATGTGATCGACTTTAAGGGCTAAGTTGGCTCACATCCCTTAGGTCTGCAAACCCTTTGTGGTTTCTAGAGTGGGAAGAAGTTTCAAGCCTCCTCCCCCTGAGAATTGGGGAACTCTCAGTTCCCTCAGTTGGGTTACAAGGAAGGTAAGCTGCCTCAATAAAAGTAGGGCAGCAAGGGGCAGGGGCAAAAACAAAACCAAAATAGAACAAAACACTGTGATAGCCTGAGAGTCAGCCACAAGGCACTGAAATGTGCCTAATTCACCCAAACTAGTACTATTATTCTACCTGGACTCTGAAAACAAAGATGTCTAATTATTTGGAACTCAGAATAAACAGGTATAAACTCAAGGAAATCCTAGACCAACAGAAAATAGGCAAAGTAGAAAAATTCTTGGATTGAAAGGCAGGGACACAGTATTAAAAACTGTATTTTCCTTTTTTTTTTCCTTTTTGAAGATGGTCTTTGCAAATACAGCATCTCAGCACTTTTTCAAGAGCAATGTTGACACACCTCTGTTAAAATGAATTAATGTTCCCATCCCAGCTGATATATTTGGCAGGAACAATAAGTTCACATAGCAGTCGTGGGCAGGCCCATAGGGCTCCTGAGTCAAAAAGTGTAATAAGGCGTCCAGGGCTCTGTTTTCATGCTAACAAGCATTGGGAAACAAGGGACTTCATTTTTCCCATGATTCATTATGGCATCCAATGACCTACATTAGGCCTCCTCTATAGTACACATGGGCTGGAAATTAAAAATTCAATAAAAAAGAGGGAAGAATCTATTTCAATAGTGGGAGAAGGGAAGGGATGTTTATAATTTATCAAGCTATCAGTACCATCCTGCCATGTGCTTAAAAACACACACATGTGTGCATGCACACACACTGGGTTAAAACTATGATATATTTGACAAGACAGCTTGGTTGAGGATTAATAGAAGAGAAACAGCTAAGATTCAGTGACCATATTTTTAAAAGGAGGGCTGTGCCGACTACTGGTAGTTGTAGAAATCAAGACTTTGCAACCATTCTACCTGGGGAAATAAGTTCTCCTGGGCTTTAGGGTATGAGTTGACAGAATAGCTAAATGAATAGTCAGATTATATCGTAGAGAAAGAAGGTCCCGACAGACACTTAAGCTGAACGTGAACGGTCCCTCAATATGAAGGCTTTTGAACACTACAAAGGGTGTGAAACTCAAAGACAAATAGGCCTGAAATTAGAAGAGTTGTTAGAATATATATCTACACTTTTAAACTTTATAAGGGCTTTAAAGGTTTTTAACTTCTTCCCTTGTTTGTTTGTTTATTTAAAATCGGGGGAATATCTCTTAAACTGGTTTACTTCCCTCTTTCTATAATTTGGATTTCTCCCCTCCTTTGATTTTTAATTTCAACCATTTCTGTCTCTGTTCAAGCTGAGGGTAAAATCAGGAATATTATGAATGGTTATACACTTGCCCATAAAAAACATATGAACCAAGAATAGTCTCCTTTCTTTTTCCTCAATTGTTGTATGCCTTGACTCTTAAGACAAAGTTGGTTGTTTTGAGGCTTTTCGTGCTATACTGTATCCATCTGGATTACTAGATTTTTAATTGCTTGGACAACCATTTCAAAGTAAAAATTGTGTCTGAGATATTGTAGGGGCTCTATAAGTATCTGCTGAATTGAATTTTTTGCTTCTCTGAAAACAAAATAAGAGACTTCTTATCGGGTGTGGTATTATTATTATTATTTTCCCCTTTTTAAAGATTTTATTCATTCACTTGACAGAGAGACAGCCAGCGAGAGAGGGAACACAAGCAGGGGGAGTGGGAGAGGAAGAAGCAGGCTCCCCGCAGAAGAGCCTGATGCGGGGCTGGATCCCAGAATGCCCGGGGTCACGCCCTGAGCCGAAGGCAGCCGCCTAATGACTGCGCCACCAGGGTGTGGTATTATTGACCTTCTAAATGGACTTCCCTCCTTGGCTCTTTCTCTCACTAAAGAATGGGTCCTCTAAATCAATACAGTACTTTTCTTTCTCTTTCTTTTTAACACAGTACTTTTTGAACTTCATTGTGCTTATAGTCACCTGCTGATTCAGGTGATTTAGAGTGGAACCTGAGAATTTGCATTTTGAACATGTTTCCACGCCAGGCCAGTGCTGTTAATCTGCAAATGATACTTCGAATTCTGCTATTTTAGATTGCTTTGATTGAAGGGACAAGACAACATTTCATTATTCCTTGAGCCAGAGAAATGCATAAGTGAAGAGTAGCTGTTTCCCAGATAGTTTGGTAATCTGCTTGTAGTTGAATCCCAATTTTGTGACTGCTTTGTTCCTGGCCGATTAAGCATGGTGCCCATCTTAAGTCTTAAGAATTCAACAAGAATTGGGATGCCTGGGTGACTCAGTCGGTTGAGTGTATTCTGCTCAGGTCATGATTCCAGGGTCCTGGGATGCAGTCCCAGATTGGGCTCCTTGCTCAGCGGGGAGCCTGCTTCTCCCTCTGCCTGCCATTCTCTTTCTCTCTCTCTGATAAATAGATAAATAAAATCTTAAAAAAAAAAAAGAATTCAACAAGAATTATTTATCTGATCTCACTGTGTTTATTTGTCGTTCTCTCATTGATGACATACTTAAGGACAGGGACTGTGCCCATGTCCATTTTACTCTCCAACCTACCCTAGTGGTGGTTTGTCACTAAAATAGCAAATGTATTGTTTTCACTCTACTTCTCTCAGCTAAATGGCCCACAGATATTTCAGGTTTCCTTGAAATGACCTCAGCAATAGCTCATTTTCTTTCTTTTATCATCACCACTACAACTGATCCAGGTTAGGCCCTCTTTGCCTCTCACATGGTGACTGCTAACACAGCCTTGACTCTATGGCTTTGCAGAGGCTGTTCCCTTTGCCTAAATTGTACTTCATCCCATCACCACGCACACAAGTGCATCCTTTATGAGCAAATCAAATGTTACCTCTTCCATTTATAATATCTTAAAGCCTTTTATAATATCTCTAATTAGAACTCATATTTCCTCTGAAAATCCATAACGTTTGGACTTTTTAAAAAATGGAAATCATCACTCTCTACCATGCATTATTGCCATTGATGTCTGATGTCTTCAGGTAGTCTATAAACTCTTTGAGAGAACAGCAGCTCTTATATATTTGTTTCCCTAGCACCTGATACAATGTTTGACTTAATAGGTATTCAGTAGACATTTGATGGATGAATGAATGGATGAGCAAAGGAACGAAAAAAATAATACCTGATAGGTGTTTTGTTTTGTTTCAATTTACAAGTCCCTTTGCCACTTGTTGAAATCCTTGTGAATTTCTTTCTTTAGTATATAGGGGTCACTATAATACGAACAAGGCAAGTTCTGGGTTTGTGTTTTGATAGAAAAGTTTCCACAGTTCTATTCAGACAGACCACCCCTCGCTCTACCTTCCCCAAAGGTTGCCACATCTATTACCTTCTCTAGGGACTTTGTGACTGGGCACTGGGTTTTTAATAAGTCGCTGACAGAGCCATTCCTCAAATACAGGTTTCCATTTGAGTTTCATGTCCGTGGCAAAGCAGGTTCTGAGACTTCACTCACAATTCTGTTACCTGTCAGTTGCCTGGTGAAAAAACAATTGCTAGCACCCAAACCCAAGGTTATACTCTAGGGCTCTAGGAAGCAAATACAACCACCATCCCCGAAGACAGGGAACAAAAGACCCAAGTAAAGGAGAACTGATCAGTACCCAACTTTATCTTCTAATTATCTCCCACAGAACATTTTCTTCTTTGATAACAAAGAAAGTGAATTGCCTTAGCGAAAATTCTTTCTAAAAACTTCATAAAAGGAAAAAAAAAAAAAGATGGTAGGAGTATCTTCCAACCCACTGCAGAAATAATTGGTGAATTTGTACATGGATTTAGAGGAGAATTAATGAAAGTGTTTTGACATAATTTAGATCTTGTCACTCTTCCACTCAAAACCCTGGTATAGCCTACTGTTTCCCTTAGAATAAAAGCACAAGTTTTTACAGTGATTTACCATTACTCTCAGGGTGATCTGGCCCCTTGTTGCCTCACTGACCCTCACTGATTAAACTTCCTTCGTGCTCACTCTGCTCCAGCGACACGGACTTCTTAACTACATCTCAGACATAGTAGGCATGCTCCCTCCTTCAGCCTCTAGCCTTCTGCTGTCCTAGGACTACACTTTGAGAACCACTGTGGCAGAGAAAGATATCGGGAGTTATATTCAATTATTTTGAAAACATTTGGTCCTGTAATCTTTATACTGTTGGTGTAGTGTTATGTGAACACCTAAAGTTATTTTTATTATGATATTTTTAACGGTGAGAATTTTTTAACCTCCTGCAAAAATCCAACTACAGCTCTGTCGTTTTATTTTTCACTTTCTTAAGATCTTACTCCTCTGTAATCATGCCAGATGGTGCTGCTCATTAGCTTATGAGGAAAGGATGCTTTATCATTCTAGACAGAGAGACAAATCATTCTGTTCTCTGACTTTGAGTCAAGAATCAACATTTGGGTGTATGCTCAACCTACTATTTGCTTTACAATTTTGCTCATTAGGTATTTATTACCCTGACAATATAGGAGCTAGTCATTATCCCTCTGTCAAGTATTTCTTTCAAATTATATTCATTTAAAGTTCGTATCGGCACCGTTTGACAACTGCCATCATCACAGCATTACCTCCACTAATATGTAAGTTCTCTTTTGCCTAAATTATCTGGGTGAGGTGGTTATCTAGGAAATAATATCCATAAAATGAAGATGCTGGGTAATGTTTTATTCTCTGACTTACCATGTTCCAAATGGATAAGTGGGGCAATTGGTATTGCTAATTTAGTGAAAAACAATAAAACTTGAGGGGAAAAAAATAACATTATGACCAAAATCATTGCATTCTTCTCATTCATTGTATGTTCTTCTTATGAAAAAAGGCATATGATTTAAAGAAAATTGCTAAAAAACAAAAGGAAACTTCAGGTACTTATTGAGACACTGGCAAGGTAGACAGAGATCCTCTTACCCGGTGAAGTGGAGAACTAGTTAGAATTCAAGATACCAAAAAAAATTATATATATATATATATATATCATATATATATATATGATATATATTTTATATATCTGAGATATTAAATTATTGGAGATATAAGAGATATTATATTCTTGGAGATATTAAATTATTGGAGATATTAATAATTAAGATATTAAATTATTGGAGAAAAATTATGGTTTTCACTAAAAGGATAATTAAATTATTATTAGAAAATTCTGGCAAAGACACTATGACAGCCATATATGTAACTGTCTCCCAATATGAACAGTTTATTATCCCCAAGAATGCTTCCCTATACCATGGCGATATTGAACATGTCAAATTTTCCTGAACTGTTGTTGAGTGGAGAGTAGGGGAAAGAGAAGGAGATCTAGTCGAAGAGTTCTGGGAGGGGTTGCCAATCTGTCTTCATTCTTCTAGTTGACAGTAGATATTTGGCCATTATGTCTATTTTAACTAAGATGGTAATATCCTCATGATGAAATGAGTATTCCACAGCTTATGTGTATCATTGTGGAGGGCCAAGAGCTCTGAAAGTAAATGCAAAACAAAACAAAAAAAAGGGTTGCTGTTTCAAGGTGACTTGTTCACTACCTATTCTGTATTTCTAATGTGTTATGCAGTCCTTAACAAATAAAGTCATGTTTACTTAGGAGTGGATTATGTTTTTTTCCATCAATGGAGCAAATTTCATTAATGTTTTTATATAGTTATAATTAATTGGCCCCTTCTCTCCTCTTTTATCTTTACTTCATTCATAACTCATCTGATAGTTCACCATCCCACCTTGGTCAGAAGAGAAGTTGCTTCTAAAGACTGAACTGTTGGCAACTTTGTCACCTGGAAAGAATTACATAAAATATGTGAAAAACAGAAATGACTGCATAACTGGTTCATCATATTTTCCTTAGCAGGTGGATTCTTGGTGGGCAGAGAGTGTGTTTCTGGTGTTTTTGCTGCCAAGCACATTGAGGGTGCTCAGTTAATATTAAATAATAAGAAGAATTTCCTAATTAAGATGAACATTTTTCTATATTAAGCAGATGGTGCTCAATAGGAGTAGCCCATTATTTACAAGTATGACACAAGGTGCTGGCAATTGTCTAGGAAACATGGCTCTCACTTCAGATGCTGATTATATGTTAAAGCAAACTTTTATGACAAACAGCTTGATCAATATTAGGTAATGTTTATGATAAAAACTGTGAATAGGGGTGGACTTTGTGTATGTCTGTAATTCTGCTGTTTTGATTATTAGTATTGACTTCAGCTATAAGAGTATTTCTTACTATTTGCTGCAAGGCATGTTTTGGCAAATCACTGTGTATCTGATTTCATCCCACAGGCTCACCATTTGACTTGAATCCTTGTTACTGCCTGATTTCTAAAGAAATTTTTCTTTCAAGTCCTTTGAGTATCTCTTTATGGTTTCTAAAATTAGATGTGAACACCTCCATGGTATTTGCAATGCTTATATTAGTAGCTGAAACCTCAGTGGAACTAAGGAGAGTTAATTAGGCATTCCCAAAATACACATCATTTTATGATTTTGCAGATCACCCCGATGGAAATAACAGTCTAATTTCGTCAAGTCATGTAAATTACAGTGAGAGGGATGATGAGAGTAGGCAATTCTCAGTTCTTTGGAGAAGTTAATTTTGTTGTCAGCACACACACATCTCCAAAAATCACAAACCACAGGCAGAACTTTCTAGCTCAAGTGAGATTTGGTGATCATATACTATTTCCATTTCTAACGTCTGCCTTCTATAAAGGGTCTATGCAAATAGGGGCTTTCAAGGATGTAAAACTGGCAGCTTCCTCTACTAGGAGCTTGGGGAGCAGCTGCCATGCTTTCTCATAAAGGATTGAAAACATCCTGTTTACTAACATACACCCACACACCCTCACCCACTACCTCACACCAAGCTATTCTATTCAGGCAGAGTTTTTATTTTGGTTTCAGATAGGCAGCACAGACGTGCTCAAGTCTTTTACAAACATTTCATTCATTCTTTGAGCCCGTATTCCCTGGGTGCTAACTAAGTGTCAGACGTTGCCCTAGACATGGGGGATGCACTGATACTTGAAACATATTCTCTCATTTTATTGGGAACTCATCAGAGGTCCTGGCATGTGTTGGCAGGTTCTTTGCATCCGGTCTCACCTCCTTATTTTTAATATTTATAAATCACGCTCATCAGGCTGTCAGTAGGTAGGAAATGAAAGTAGCTGAGAAACCCTGCCAAGACAGAACAAATCCCAGAGTGAACTAAAAATATGTTGACCACAAGGATGTGCGGCAAACCAAGATGTGTTCTCGAAGCAGCAAAAATTACTGTGGTGCCAAAGTCCAACCTTTACAAAACTGTCAGATCATCAGTGGCCTAGAGATTTCACCTGTGCTCTCCCCAAGCCCTGTTAAGAAATAATGACCATGTGCTTTCTACAAAGCTTGGAGTCTTCCCAGAACGTGAGCTCATAAATATGTTAGCTAAAGCAAGGCGTATGATAATATAGAAGATGAATCATTTTCCTCTTTTGAAAAGCATGTATTCTATAACTCAGTATGTCTTGGAGACCTCCCAGAGACCTCTATGATTTTTATCTCTCATTGTCTTTAGGTTTTGATTCAAATGTTGCCTCATCAGAGAGCCCTTCTTTGACAATACCCTCAGTTTGCCCCCCTCCCCATAACCTGCTCTCTGAACTTTATTGTCTTTTTTGTCACTTATCATGGCCTGACACATAATGGTTTTGCTCTTGTCCATCTTCGCCTCACCTGACTATAGGCACCCGGAGAGCAGGACCCCACGGACCCAGTGCTGTATCTCTGCCCCCTCAAGTAGCACCTGGCACATAGGTGACACTCACTCCCCAGTTGCTGAATGGATGGCATGATTCTGTTTGGAATTGTTAGTTTCTTAATTTAAGAAGCAGCACCAGTCAAGAACTTTTAGGGTTGGAATGGGACTTAGAAATCTCTACCCTACTCTGTCCCAACATTTTTCATAGCAATATTCCTTTGTGCAATTTTACCCCTGTAGGCTTTATACTTTGAAAAATGTTATCCACAAAAGAACTACATTTGTTAAGTAGTATTCATTTTTTCTGTCTACATAAATCTGAAATAAATGTAACTGCCATCAAAAATTCTGATAACCAGAGGTGATAGAGTGCCGGCCAGAAACCAAAAAAGTGGATGTGTCAATAAGACTTTGAGTTGAATATAGAAATGATTCCTATTTGACATTTCAGAATTTTGTACATAGCCCAATAATCTCTATTGCCAACTTCACGGTCCCCTCGTACAGAGATCACAGTAAGAAAATTCCAAAATGAGCCCAACATGCATCTCATGGATGGGAAACGTCTAGATTTAAGGACTTTCTCAAGGTCACACCTCTTCTTGTAGTGGAACTTCAATCACAAGGGTCTTCTGAATCCTATAGTAGTGCCATGTTTACTGGTCCATGTGGCTTCCCCACCATTGCATTGAGCACCAGCTGCAGCAGTGTTTCTCGAATGTATTCTGTGGACCATCTGTTTCAGAATCTTCTGGAACATCTTGATAAAACAGCTCCTCAGCCCTATAGATTAATAATCTCTGGGCTCTGCATTTTAATCAGTCCCTCAGTTGTGTCTTACATGTTACCAGTGTTTGAGGATAAATCACATATCATGTGCTAGGATTCTTGATTCTCCTCCATTGATGGAAAAATAAAATATTCAAATCTTATCACCAAATGATATGAATACATCTTTGTTGAACACTTTGACCAATAGCTTTTCTCAGGGAGGGACACTGGACCATGTTAAAATCTGTTCTGTTTTATCATCAAGATAGATAATAAGCTTTGAGCTCCTTTGAAGTTTTGGGTTTCCGTCTAACTAGTTCATTAATTTTTTCCATGAACCTTGTAGAGCTCAAGGTGCCCAGGATTCAGACATAACGGGGAAGCCCTAATGAAGTGGGGGGAGACGTAGTGAAGTTGGTTTCAAAGGGCTACGGGGAAGCCCTGAGGGGCTTGTGATGCCTCCATATGAGGCCTCAAGACCAAGTAATACAACCAGCTAAGGCCAGGTGTTTTCTGTGCTACATTTCTAAATCTCTTTTCATACTCTTTGACACCTCTCCACGTCCACCAAATAGTGTCAGTCTTCACCAGAAAGAATAATGAGGGGATCTGCGATCTTTCTGAGGTAGTGGTTAAAAATGAAAACCTTGTCAGATGTTATTATTATTGTTGCTGCTGTGAGTTTGCAGGACTTATAATCACTATCATTGTAATCATTGTCCATTCGCATCACCCTTTACCTTTGTTCTAAAAAATGTCTCCCACTCTTCATCATCTTTGAGGATGAATCATACAGTTCATCAGCATTTTACTTCTTGACGCACAACCTTGAGACTGAGCAATTCAAAAAATTTCCCAGAAATGGCTTTGTGGGCTGTTAATTTAATTCTCTGAATGGTGAAAACTGCGTAAGACATTTTTCAAAGGTTAGGCTATTCAATATTTCATACCATGGAAACCGACTTAAGAAAGATCGGATATTTAAGGCCACAAAAAATGAGGGGAAAATAGACTTGAGAAAACCTTATAAACTAGAACTTCTCATAAGAATATTAATATATTATTTTTCTTCATCTTGAAATATCCTCAGGCATGTGTTGAATGAGCTGACTTCATGGTTGTAGTTTTGTTGTTCTTTCCATGTTGCTTTGCAATTCTCCCTGTGGCCATCATATTGATTTGAACACTGTGGTCATCATTCTAGGAAAATGAAGACATTAATAACTGGGTCTCTATGGACAGATTGTAATAGAAAACCTTATAAATAATTGCCCACTAATGGGAAAATTGAAAATATGCGCTGTATTATAATGGTCATAATGTAATCATTAAAATTACAATTATGTGACAATGAAAGAACTCATTATGCATTAGTTTATCTTTACATAATGTTAATAGCTAATGAAAGTGTGACAATTACATCTAATTAAGTTTAACAACATTTCTGCACTTCTTGTAAATGGACTATATTTTGCTTGAAACAGTGTATGTGGAGACATTAGTGAAGCTGAGGTCCATCACTATTATGAGTTTTGAAATGTAACCATCAGTCCGACTAGAAACCGTAACTTAGTGCCTTTTTGTTAAATGAACTGGACGTGTGAGTTCTTACCAAGGGTAGCTTTATAAAAAGGTTTCTTGGATTGTGTCATTCATGTAGTTAAAGTAGCCATTAGCCTTTCTTTTCTCACAAATTGTGTGTTTCTGTGCACTTGATTAATTTATCTTTTGTCTGTAATGATCGAGTCATACTACAATTTCAAGTCAGTGGACGTTCGCCCGGATTGGGGTGATAATACTGGATGGGGTTTGATGCGTTAGTGCTTTACCATAGATTATCCTGTATTCTATTTGTGTGTTCTGTGGCAACTCTGTGTGCTTCACTTTTCCTGTGTGTAAAGTTAGTGTGAAAGTAATAATATCTCCCTTCTGCACTTTTGTTGGAGTTAACATTTAATTATAAATTTAATTTATAATTTTAGCCGGGCCCTGGCACATGGTAAGCATTAGTAAATAATAGTGATTATGATTTATTTTACAGCTGTATTATAATATCAAGAGAACAATTCCAAGCTCAGTGTCAGTTTTCCTTCACTGACATTTTATTATGTATTCAGGTAATCACTCAGACTTTTATTTTTCCCTTCTTTAATTAAAAAAAAAAGTTATTGTACATGTCATGTTGAAAACAGCATGCGACCCTTAGTAAGTGATCAGCGTGTTCTTCCGAATGGAGTTTTGAGATGGGAGGCATTGGCTAAGTCACCAGGGCTTCCCACTCTTCAGGTTTTACTTTCAGAAGGATGGACTGTGGGTTCCTTCCAGACCCTTGACCACTGTCATCGGTCTTGGATCATTAGGAAGCCTAGACTATGGAAGGAAGTTCAGGTAGAAGTTGCAGACCAGTCTGTGGCTATGGTACTTCCAAGAAGCTATGACACTAGCCTGCCTTTCTTTTTTTCTTTTCTTGTTCGGTTTGTAAGGTAAGCACAAAGGAAGCTTCATTCGCTGAGGGGACTCATCCAGCAGCCAACCGTCATTGTTACCTGTTATCTCAATCTCTGATATCACTTCTAACCATTGTTCTCTCAAACTAGATTAGCTATTAGGTATTTTCTTTGGGAATCTTAACCCGTCTTGAAACTTGGCTCATTTTTCCAAACCAAACTCTGTTACCAAATCCTTGGTTTCTTGTGTCATAGTATTATATGATCGAATGCTTTATTTTTATTTCAAGACTCTCATCATCTTATTAAAATTTTCTCCATCTATTCTGTTTCCCATCTTTTGCCCTTTTTGCACATTTTGTACTTCCAGCGGAGTAATCATACTGAATCATGCCAGCGTTTACTTCGCCTGCCCGCAAGTCCTTGATGGCTCCTCGTTGCCTTTCATCTGGCATTTTTGTCCTGAGGACTTTGCCCTACCCTCTCTCCAACTTTGTCACCAACTTGTTTTTACAGGTACTCTCTAGCCCAACCAAATGAGTCTCCATTATCGCACAATACTTGGAGCCTTGCATTTTTGCTAGCCCTGTTTCCGCAGCTGAAATGCCCTTCCTGTGGTATTCTTGTCATTTACATCTGTTTAGGCACAGCTCAAGAGTCGGTTCTTTCATGCACTTTCTCTAACAGCACTCTTTATCTCTCTTTCCTGCGAGTTCATCAGGCCTTTATTTTGCCTGCCCTGTATCGTACACTCGGTATAGGCTGCTTTGGCTATTTCTTATCCTTTCTGCATGGTTCTGGCTGGCCAGTGGGATTGGCGAGTCTGGAAGCCCCTCAAGGCTGTCTTACATTTCTCTGTGCAGAGTACTAGGTATATATTAGGTCCTCAACAAATATTTGTTGATGAGAATGTCAATTTTGTAAGCACATGGAAATGATACTCAAAAGCCTTCCTGCAGCCACTGCAATCTGCCTGGAGCTAATTTCATACTTAGAACTAATGTTTTCTGAGCCTCCTTCTTAGAGGAGTCTTGTCAGATCTCTTGGTAGAATTAAGCACAATCCCCTCTGCCCTAAATTTAAAGACCTTCTCCTTGGGGAAGTGTCCTTTTAGCTGAGAGTTTTTGAGAGAAGACAGACATGCAGGGTTTAGCATCATAGCCCTGGCAGTTCCATCTTCTGCTGAAGGCCACTATCTCAGTCTCCCAGGTTAGAAGAGTCCCTAACTTACCTTGCTTTTGAAAGAGCTGGTGCTGGGTCCTCTGTAGCAGATGACACTTAGCAAACCTCAGAAATAAAAGCCGTGAACAACTTCGTTACTAACAAACTAGGTAACCTTGGTCAGGTCACTTCCCGCAATCTGCAGGCTTTGTTTCCTGTACTCTAAAATGGATGGAGAACTCTACCATTGAAATTTGATGATTTTTATAGTTTTGATCAGCAGCTAGATTGATCCAAAGAAAATAAACATTGTTATTTTGGTGAAAAAATAAAATTCAAGGCAAATCTACCTGATTTCTTCGTAGCTCTCCTTCTCATAGGAGCCAATACATCACGGGTTCTCTCCTTTCCCTCTGTCCATGTCTGTGTCTGTGTCTGTCTGTCCCTGTGTCTGTATCTCTCTGTGTCTCTGTCTCTGTTTCTCCCCCACCTACACACACACACACACACACACACACACACACACACGCAATTCTCTAACAAAACAGTTTTTTCCCAGAAAGCTGTTTCATGCTGGGTTCTCTCTTCAGAAAGAGCTGCCAATGAAATAAGACACAGGGCTTGGATAAGAAGCTGACTTCCTTTTAGAATGACTTATTTTATACACTGAAAAAATTCTGGCTGAAATATGTAGCTAAGTTGCCTTCATTAATTTTTTTTTATCTTTTATAATGCTGAGTGATTTGCCTTTTTTTTTTTTTTTAGTTAGGGACTTAACTATAACTAGAAGTCTTTTCTTTCATCTGTCCCACCCTTAACTATTTTGATTGTTTAACAAAAATAAAGCAAAGAAATCGAGCAGTCCACAGACTTACAGAGGTGGTCTTCCAGGGTGAAATAAGGGGTAAGGGGCATCTTCGTTCTTATGTTGCTTTTCGTCCTGTGGCCATTCCTGCTGCCCTCTCCCTCTTTGCTTGTTCTTTTCTCTCTCCTCCTTGTACCTGCTCGCTCTGTTCTCTCTGCACCTCTTTGTTCTGCCTCAGAGCTCATGCTTCTGCTACTGATGCTTTTCAGTGCCATGGTTTTTTGAGACAGGGTGGTTTGATCACTTTCTTTTCTTCTTCCTTTTGAAAGCTTCCTCTGTTCTGTGTATCTTCTGGATGGCTGGTAACACTTGCCATTCTTATTAGGTTTTGTTCTTGTTTTGATTTTATTTTTCCTTAAATTCTTTTTTCTTTAGCTGTATGAGAGAAAGAGATTTTATCCTCACTCTTATTCCAGGTTTTCCTTTCTGTCATGTTTTATAATGTGAATGTGAAGTGTGTTTTAAAGACCAAAAGGATAGATAGCAGAGTGGGTGGTGGGGTTGTGCATGATTTCTGTTTTCTTCATTATAACAGTCTATATTTTCTGAAATTGTTTCATGGCACATATGTGCAAATATTTATAGTAAGAAAGAAAAAGCAATAAAACCATTTCCATTTGGCAAAGAAAAATATCTTAATGAGTGCTCGGCTTTGGGTCTTGCTTCTAGCTCTCCATCAAACCTCCTTTTCCTTGTCTGTCTTCACCACCAAGCGTGACAAAATGGCTGGCTGAGCTGGAGATGGACAGTAGTCCACGGGGAGTGTAGAAAAGAGCTGATGGTTAGCAGCCGTCTATAAGACCGCAAGTCACGGGTCACTTCTGTTGAATCCCCAAAGCCAGGCTCTTGCTGCCAGTTGTTCCTAAGTGTAAGAAATGCAGGGAAGTAACACTGACTGCCTTAGGAAATCCAGGACCCTTTGCCCAATATTTTTGAAAGCTGCTGATGATAGCAGATAGCGGTGAGACGTGATGAGGCTTGTTCATTCAACAGTATCATGCTGTGATTCAGAAGTTTAAAAATTTTTTTTAATTTTTATCTAATTTATTCATTCATTTATTTATTTTAGCATTCTTATTGATTGCTCTTATTGATTACCACATGCTCATTTAAGTTGCATGACAAGTGTTGCTCTTTGTTCACTCCTCACAGATAACAATCTCAAAGAGCAAACCATAGCAGGTCACCAGAAACCAAGGTGGTAGGAGTCAGAGATGGAGGTAATGAACTTTGGCCAGAGAGCAGACCCCTTTTTACATGTCAGTAAGATTTTGTCACTTATTGTATACATATGAACCTAGGCATGGATTTCAGGACTATGAAGTGTCATATTCTAAATACTTTGGTCTTTAGGCTGTCCACTAAATGCGGATTTCTCTCCTAAGGAATCAACCCACGTAGTATGACAAATCAGCATTTCATTTATTTTTGCAACAAGCATTTATTGAACACCTACTACACCCACTATATGCTAAACACTCTGCAACGATGAATAACAGAAATTTCCTGAAAGTACTTCTGGTGAGGGGTGCAGACATGTTCACAAATAAATGCAAAGCAAGATTATAAAAAAGAATTTTAGAAGAGGTAGCTATTTACGGATACAGTGCAAAGAAAAGTTAAAGTTCTATTAAACCATTTTTTATTATCAAATGAACAGAATTGTCTTTGTATTGAATTCACTACAATGAACTGATATATGGGTACAGTTGGATATTATGAGCTGTCACTGGAAGATAACTTTTCATTGCCATTTTATATTTCGGTAATTCATATTCAGTACTCTTAGTCACTTAGTTTTTCAATATCTCATTCTCCTTATCTATAAAGTTGAGTTAATAATTCATATATTCAATATTCAAAAAGTATATAGGTTAGAGATATTAAAAATATGCACCAGAAAGTTGATTGAAAATATCAAGAATATGAATCTAAAGACAATTTGAGAATATATATAAAATGAAAGGTATTATAACTGTTATTATTAGCTTATATATTAGCTTATATATATATATATATAGGAAGACAAATTTTTAAAATATGTGCATGTAGTACATGGAGAGAAAAATCTAGTATCTCCTCTTTCAGAAATAAGGAACATTCTTATTCAGTTGTTAGAGCAATGGTTAAGGTAAGTTAGAGATTTGACTTGAATAATGTTTGAATTCCCATGTTTGAATGATAGCTCATAGATATGATTGTCCTCAATGCTGGGTAAATAATTTAAGAAATCTAAAAAGGTGAACTGCACTATGCTGAATGATACTCTCCTTGGATTCTGTTGTCTGGTCAAATCTAAAAAGACTTAACTATAATTCTCCTAAAATTAATTTTTTTTTCCTTCCTGCAAAAGTAGTTTCCTAGGATTCAGGTTAGTATTTCAGTGTAATTTCAAGATTATGTTAATTTTGATGGATTCATGTTTTGTACTGGTAAATTATTTTTGGTTGATGGTGAAATATCTACAAATCATAGAGAAAATCAATAGAAAATAGACCTATTGCCTTATGCTCATTCTCTTCTAAAGCTCCTTACATGGAGTGAAAACCAAAATTACTATATTCATTTTAAAAACTCCTTTGAATGGAATTTGTAACCCAGTGCCTTTGCATTAGAGTGTTCGACTGCAAAAAGCATACATTTTCTTTGTCAATATGCAATTTTCTAAACTCACTTAAGCTCAGACTACTGATAATCAAATGAGACTGAGTTCTAAGCTAGATTAAAGGATAACTGATTGAGTGTGGCAGTAATTCCTGAAGGACGGAGAAGTCCATCAGAATATCACATTTGGGAAACGGCTGGTCATTAAGGCTATGGGTTGTGAATTTAAGCCTAGAGGGATGTTGCTTTGTTTTCGAATGAGTTAACCAGTCTTAATATTGAGGTATCCTCAGTCACAATGTTTTCATTTACTGAAGAATGTGTAACTCCTAAGAAATCAGGGTCAGTGTTTCCCTTTTATATGATTGTGGTGTATCAGCCATTTTATTTAATATATTAAATATTGGAAATAAACTCTTACCCAAAAATATAGTGGGTATATAAATGTGAGGCCTCCTTTTTCTTCTTTTTTAAAAAATAATCTAACAAATCCTTGGTTTTTACCTGACCCCATGCCAATTCTTTTCTTTTTTTTTAATTTAAATTCAATTAGCCAACATATAGTACATCATTAGTAGCAATTATTTTCCTTACATGATCTCATTTAATCCTTACAATAACTTAATGAGGAAAAATATGACTCACCCCCACACACATATGCACACACACACACACACAGATAAGGGAATTGAGACATAGAGATGTTACATACAGTCAAATTTATTTTTGTCTAAGATGATATATAACATATGGAGGATTTCTTTTTTAATTTTAAAAACTGTCCCCATTTTGAAAATGGAAACAACTATTGATTATGGCATCATCATTTTTAGGAACTGAAACATTACATACTCTAGCAGTCCTCAGTCCAGATGGTATGAGGGAAGTGGACACTCATTCTGACCAGAGAAGTTGCAGTGCACCTGGCCGACCTCATCTTACTGTTGTCACACAGGATTCTTAAGCTCCTTTTTACCCATAATCCCATGTGATTTCGTGCACCCATACCAATAGAAGGTGCCATACCACAAAATGAGCAGAAGCTTCTTCTTGGTTCCTTTAATTTTTTCCTTAAGTCTTCACATCCTCGAAGGAAATATATTTTATAAAATTAAGTGTGAATGAGAAAGCAAAAGCCCCACCTAAGAGAAGAGAGGACCCGCCCTTGGAGGTTGATTTTTTGGGTCCAGCTTCCTTGGGTCTCTCAAGGTGATGACTCATAACCCTTTCTCTGAAGCACAGGACTCCCCATTTGAGTAGCTCTGTTAGGTTTGACATCATTGCCTGCCAGCAACCCTATTCAGCAAGATTTTCGATTGTCTGTTTATTCTCATAATCAGATGTGCTTTTCTGCTCTCCAAGGTGAATTTGTTCTCTAATCAATATTTCCTTGGTTTACTCTTAGTGTCCAATTAAGCTTTTTAAACTTGCTGAATCATAAAATTTTACTGATAATAAGATCAATTATTTAGTTTCATTTGAACTTTTTTCATTTTTGTGTTTTCTCAATCTCTTAAAATCAGTTCTAAGAATTTACTTGATAAATAATAGGTTCTCAATAAACATTTATTTAAAGAAAAAACTAATGTTGGGGCACCTGGATGGCTCAGTTGGTTGAGCGTCTGCCTTCAGCTCGGGTCATGATCCCAGGGTCCTGGGATTGAGCCCCGCATCAGTCTCCCTGCTCAGGGAGCCTGCTTCTCCCTCTCCTTCTGTTCGCTCTCTTTCTCTCATTCTCTCTGAAATAAATAAATAAAATCTTTTTTAAAAAACCAAACTAATGTTCAAATAAAACAGACCTGAGTATTTGAGGTGTGACAAAGGCCTAATCTAAACTTATTTTTCCTAAAATATTTTATCTGCTAAATTTCTGAACCAAACCTTGATCCTAATTTTTCAGATACCGATGACTTGTGGTCCAGTTAGGAAGGCCTTATGATTTTCCTTAAATAGTGCTGACATCATAAATGCAATGTTATCAAACAACATATTCTGACTTCCTAGTAAGTCATTTAATTGCATTTAATTCCTATAGACTTCTGATTTTTTCCTTCATATTTTTGCATGAGATTCATGGGTATAGCCTCTGCCTTCCCTCCTTGAAGTAGGACAGAATCTTTTTATCCTCTCTCTTCCTCTTTCTCTCCTCCTTTTATATCATTAAGTACCCCATGCTCCAACAATACAATATTTTAAGTTTCTCTTCTTGCCTTTATGCTCATTATTGCATTTCATTCTATCTGTAGTTCTAGTTTTCACCTTACCTCCTCCATACTTGTCTACCAGGCTAAATCTCCAGCTTTCTTGAGGCACAAAAGTGGGACCTCCTCCACCAACCCTCCCTGCTATGCCCATGTCTACACAGGATGGTTCCTTCTTTCCTCTGGGCTCTCAGACTTGTGGCCAGGTTATAGAATGGAGTAGCTATTTGAGTAAATGTCTTCCTAACCATCTAGAATGTGAGCTTTCTTGAGAGCAACAGGCAATTTTATTCTCTTTTTATCTGCAACACCATGCTTAATAGCTTTTAACTTGGAAATCAGAGAAGTAGTGGTATGAGGAGCTGAATGTCTACAGTTCACTTTTTCTTCTTTGAAATAAGGACTCAGTTTTTCATCATCGTTATATACCTTTCTTGAAGGCTGAAGTGGATACTAAGATGTTGTCTTTGGAAATGTCTGAAGGTTTTGCATAGTGACGTAGTAACTCTGCCATAGGAATCTTCCCCTGGTAACTGTTCACCTAAATTATTGGTCCAGATAAGTGATATCCAAGGGAGAGATGAAATGTCCTCTATCATTGGTTTTCCTGTGACAGCTAAGGGGAAAAGTGAGTCCTGGAGAAATGGTGTAGTAAAGAGTCCTTGCGGAAGAGTTACTGTCAAAACTAAACTAAGCTGTTTCAAGAGACTCTTAACTCTCCCTAATATGTATAGCTTAAAATAAAACCTAATGTTTAGAAATGAAAAAAGGAAGTTTGTTTAAAAAGGTTTGGGGCTTTGAAAAGCTATGCTTTATGTTTTCAATTCTCCTTCTATGCTTCAGTAACTCTTCAGAATTTAGGAGTGTGTAAGGCATTTGGTTATTGCTGTAGGTTGAAGCATGTACTTTTACAGAAGTATACCATCTCTGCAACTCTTTATGTTCTCTCATCTACCCACTCTTATTTTCTTTTCAGTTGACACTAAACCTATTTTTGCAACCAAATAAAGACACAATAGCATACATAATGTTAGGAAAATCTGTACAGATGTAGCTGTATTTTCCGTATCAGGATTCATGCAGTTAGTAACCTTTAGTTAAGTGCTAATTAAATGTAAAGTATAGTGACTGAGTATTCAAAGGTAAATAAGAAAAGGAGCTTATAACACACCAGACTCCAACAAGTACCAAAATGGTCATATAAACAAGATCCTGTGATAGAAAAGAGGACAGAATTAATTCTGATAGATCAGAAGTAGCATCTACTTACCAGCAATGCGACTCTGGACACATTACTTAACCTCTGTGTGCCTCACTTTTCTCTTCTGTAGGGATGATAATAATACCCCCTTCTAGGACTTAGTGGATGCTGAACTAGTTTGTATGTTGTAAGTGCTTACAACTCTCCTTGGCACCAAGTATGTGCTCAATAGAATCTACATAAGATTTGTTTTACAAAGGATATTCCAGATTTTTAGGAGGAAAGATGAAAAGATTTCCCTGGCAGAGGTCACAGCCTGAGTAAAAAACACAAAGGCATTGAAAGTGTGATGTGTGCTGAAAGAATTCGGTGTTGGTAGAACTTTCTTCTAATGGAAAATGTTGAGAAGAAGTCCTGGAAATGTGCTTAGGCACCAGATTAGAGAGAGCTTTGTATATCCAGTCAGGAAATTTGGACCTGGATGTTTATATTTTCAAAAAGTGAGCTTTGTGACAAAAAAAGATGTTTTGTAAAAAAAAAAAAAAAAAAAAAAAAAAAAAAAAGGTAGCCAAAGAGCCCAGTTAGAGTTACTAACTGGTTATTGCTACAGCCCAAGTTGGAGATGATGGGGCCAGACTGGGGACATGCCTTCCATGGGAAGGCTACAAGAACCAGGATTTGAAAGCGGAGACCTGACCAAGGGCAGAATATCCACTACAGGAATATCCTTTCCCTTCTCTAGAAAATAGAATTGTACTTGACAAAATCATAATGTTCTTCATCAAATTCTGTTTTAGATTTTTACTTTCAAACTACCCAGGAACATGATAGCCTCATATATTATAATTAATTAATTTTATGACTCACTATTTAAAGTGAATGGAAGTTTTAAACTTGTTTTTTATCATGAGAGTCCCGTCTGGCAGTAACTCGGCAGAGAAAATAAGATAAAAGATAGACCTTTTTTTAGGAGCCAGTGAGTAGAAAAAGAAAGAAAAAGCAATATGGGTATCAGACCATAAGGAAATATGAGAGAATGTGGCTTTGCTCAACTTAAAAGATTGAACAAGTGTGTATGCACCTATAATTATTATTTTAATAATAATAAATATCATTTCTTAAACCCTTACTGTATACCAGGCCCTGGCCCATGTATTATATATTTTTTCTCATGTGATCATCTCAGGAACCCTATGAGGCAGGTACAATTATTATCTTTGTCTTATAGGTGAAAAAAAAGTGAGCCTCAGAGAGATTATGTTAATTTTAGCCTAAGCTACAGGGGAAGGAGGGGGGGGGAGCGGTACTCAAAGCAGGATTCAAACCCAGAATTGATTCTGGAGCCCACACGCTTGGCTGTCCTATACTGAGAGCACCCAAAAAATATTAGTAGGAAATACTGTGTGAAAAGCTAAAAAAATTCACATTGAGACAAATGCCATCGTTTTTCACCAAGTATGATTCTTTCTCTGGCCAAGGACATACCTTACAAAGGTAAGCTTCCCTTGACATCAGTCTCAGTCTTCAAAGCATAATTTCTCTAAACAACCCTTTGATGTTCTCTCACTTATCAACTTATTAGAATCTTTTGTCACCCCATTTGTGTCCTTCCAGTCCACTCTGTGTAAGTACTAATATCCAGGTAGGTAGAATAAACAGTGTGACCAAGTGGGTAGAACCTCTGAGTCAGAGGCGAGGGACTGGGACCTCTACCTGTGTGTCCTGGGGTAGGTGGAGTAACATCAGTTGTAGTTTTCCCTTCCGTAAAATGAATTGATGGCCACTGTCCTTTATGATCTAATGATTAATTGGTTCTAAATTTGCCACCTGGAATCTGCAGAAATTCTGCAGTCCAAGCTAATTTATTTCTCCTACCCCAATTGTCTCCTCTACCAGATATGTATGCTAGAGACTCCACACTAATTTTCACATCTCCATAAGCAAAACACAAACACAAAGGTAAAGCTGATACTTCGCAAATAATATGCTATATTCTGTAACCAAAAATAAGTGATTTTCTGATTTTGCTTTGTTTTGGAATATCCCCATCACCGACTGTTCTCATTAGCATGACATGGTTCAGAGTTGCCTGGGTTGGTTTTACTGCATACACTGCTCAGAAGCAGTCTATCTGTGTTGTGATAGAACTCATCTCAGGCTTTAGTGAGCCATGGTGTGGGCTAGGGAAAAAAAAGCTATCTGCTTTTTGCCCAATCAACCAAGAACGCACTTCTGTTTTTTCCGCCTGTTCTCAACAACAGATTTGTTATCTGATGAGAACCCCTGACTTGCACCCATCCTGGCATTATTCTCATGCCACGCAGCAGGGATCCTGACTCAGTGGATATCTTGATACACTGCTCCTTTTAGGACCCCTCTTTTGGCTTTTACCCAAATATGTATTTCTTTAATGAGTTTAAGACTCAAAAATTTGAGTGGAAACAACTTGGCTATTTATCTTTCATCAGACTCCTGGGGAAATTCAGTCCTCATTTTTTTTCCCCACAGAGGACTGATAAGGAATAACAAAATGGGCTCCTACTATGTTTAAGATCTTTTCTTTTTTCTCCTTAAATTACTGGCTTTCTGTAACTTCCTTCTGAAATCTCTAACATCTCTAGTATCATTAATTATGATTAGTCAAGATCTCTCCTCCTTGAAATCTTAATTTCTGAAGTCTTAAGAGCACCGACTTGGTTTTATTCCAACACATTTACTGGTGTATACCTTTTAATTATAAGATCCAAGAGTCTTGGCCAAACCAAAGCCAAAGGCAGACCTGTCATTGTTAATTCAAACAGTTCCTGGGACAAGTTAAGGCAGTGTGCTCCAACTTGGCCTTAAAGAGTGATGACTCTATCAGTTCATTCAGCCTAAAATTGGAAGGGTTCTGCCTCCTGTCTGCAAGATTCTGTTGCAGAGGACAAGGCAGGACTTCTTCTCAGCATTGCTAACCAGTGCAGAGAAGTAACTCATGGCCCTCTGTAGTTCCTAAACACCTTTCTCCTTTGTGCCCCACACCCACCAAGAATCCCTATACCAAAAAGAATCTTCTTTTTCTATTTTGAGTAGCTTTGGCCAAAGTGTGAGGGCGATTGTGGTTTAGCTTTTTTGGGCCTTGCCAAGTTTAATTTAAAGCATAGTCTGATGCTCTGTAAAAATTATTCTATGAATTTTAAAACAAAATGATTTGAAAATGAAGATATTATGATAGAAAATAGCCTTCTGATCTTGCCTTGTGCATTACAAAGAGGTCAGGCTTCCACCCCAGAGAGATGGCAAGAGAACTATATTTCACATAAATGTTGTTTACTCTCTCTCTCTAGGAGACTCTATAATAGGTATGATTTGGCATATTAACAATTATGCAAGTATAGAAAATAGTGTTTCCAATTATTTTTCAACACAAATTTTCATTAAAGTAGTTTTATTAGAGTAGTTGAGCCCAATGCTTCAGGTATATGGAATTGACTTTTTTTTTTTTACAGAATCAGAAGCAAAGAAGTTGACGCCCTTCTAGAGAAGGAAGGTTAGCTTCTCATTTATGATGGGCTTGGCCAACTGCAGATTTCATTGTATTCACACGTAGAGCTTTTCTCTACCAGTGAGTCAACTGACAGCTAGTAGCGTGGCAACCCTCTTCAGTATTCGTCTCTATAAAAACAGATCTGATTATAGAGCCTTAGAGTTAGATGAAGGGGTATTTAGATTCTTTATTTTTCTGAGGCTGAGGAAGGAAACTTCCTGCATGCTTGAAACATGTTCCCCAATTCTCCCAGACAGCTTATGCAACATTTTTTACCCTTTATTTAACAATTTTTATTCAATACCAATTCTGGACACCTACTGTGCTAAGATGCGGTCCGGTTAAAGACAGGCAAGTTCATGAAACATTGTAGTGAAACTGGAGAAGCTTTCGAGAACCAGCTCATGAACAGCCTTGGATGTCATTCGAATCTTGAAAATCCCTGGCAGATAACAATGGCAATAATGTTACCATACATTTGCATAGACCCTTTATTTTCCAATGTATGTTTTTTTGGTTTTGATGTCATTGGATTTCTACATCCACCCTGTGATGTAAAGAGAGGTGGTCTTTCTGTCTCCTGGTGATGGATAAAGAAAAAGCTTAGTCAAGGCCACCCAGCTAGTGAGTGACAGAACAGTCATGAGAAGCCAGGCTATGGATTCCCAAATCAAAAACATGTCATCATTCAGCCTCTGCTTATGCACTTTGAGTGCAGGTGGTGGTATTCCCACCAATGACCTGCTTCCTCGTGGGCAAGTGCTTATGCCCTGGAAGATGACTGGCTCATCCGTCTACCCCAGGTACTGCTCCACACAGTGCCTTCAACTAGTCAGTGCTCAGTAGATGACTTTCTATGTAATGTATTTTATACTGTTTGGATTTTACATTGTAAGTCTCCTTTATTTTTGTCCTTTGGATGGGGAGGGAAACAAATGTGAAAAAAATCAATGAGGAAAAATTAGCTGGCCAACATGAGAGCAGAGATTAGTTTTTCTGATGAGGCCTTACCATCCTACCCACTTAGGGACGCCCCTACCTTTGCAGGGGCCTATCAAGTGCATGGAATAGTGTCTGGGCTCTGGTAGGGAGTCACTAATGTTAATCCTCCTCCATTTTCCACCGTTCCCTCTTCTCTGGAGAAAGGAACTGAGGACCAGCATCTATAGTGAGCAGAGTCCCAGCAGGAAGCAGTTGTGGGTGACTGAACCAGCCAAGGCAAGTCTTACGTCCTCTGCTTTATTAGACCATATTGGAACTCCCTTTCTTTCATTATCAAGGACCCCAAACTTTTGTGGGCCTCTCCCAGTCATCCCTTGCTCAGAAAATTTTGGACATCAGACTATAATTCTTAAGCAATCATTTTTTCATTTCTTCATGTTGTCAAAGACATATAAAAATGCCAAGCAGAGATGCTGAGTTGTCTGAAATTACCAGTATTGACTAGAGAATTCTAATTCAAAGCAAGGAAATGTGCTGTTTCTACTTAGTATATACAATCTTATCATTGGTAAATCCAGCATTCCCATTAAGCTCTGTTAGCATTTGAAAATGGTTTTCCGCCTTGGTCAGAACTTCAGAGATTACTGAGAACCATTTCGGCTGTGATGGGAGTGTCTCCTCCGGAAAGCCTTCCCTGATGCCTGTGCTGGGCCTAGTATGTCAGAAAACTCTGCTTACAACAATCTCCATGGTATCCAAAGTGTAATCCCAGACCAGTGGCATCAGCATGTTCCAGTAACATGTTAGAAATATAAATCCTTGCCTCCCCCTAGACTTGTTAATCAGATCTGGCATTGGGCCCTGCGATCTTTGTTGAAACAAGCTAGCTCTCCGTGTGATTCTGATGCATACTCAAGTTTGAGAACCCTGCATCTTACTGACAGACACATCATAGAAAACGATCAGCTTATTATATGTGTACCTCTGTACTGGACCTGAAGTTGTTTGCAGGTAAAGACCATTTATTTTTATACCCAGTATATATATGCACTGTGTGTGTGTGTGTGTGTGTGTGTGTGTGTTTTACAAAAATCGGATCATACAGTATAATACTGCTGTAACCTGATCTTATTCCCCCCCCCCAACAATATATCATGAACCTTCTTTCCTTTGGGTACAGATATTTTGTGATATGGTATTTGATGGCTGTGTAGCATTTGGTTATATCAAAATTTTTTTAATTCTCTAATATTGGACAGAATGGAGTTCTTTTTTTAAATTAAGTTTTTGTGAAAATAAGTCAGGCATATACTTAAAAATCTGCTTAAAAATAGCAGACCATCCACCCCTCCCCACTCCTCATTCTTACCTGTAGAAGCAAGCTCTTCATACGCCTTTAGATGACGCTCTTTATATCCATGTTTCTAGGTAACATACATATGCTTCTCTGCTGTCTCCAGTTTAGACATTTGCTATGAAATTCCTGGGCTGACAGTTGAGAATTCATCGCCCTCGGGTCCCCACATACATTCTTTACCCATTCTTCCAGTACAGCTTTATCGTAATTTTCAGTTAATGCAAAAGTTCACTACTTAAAACTGTATGACTGCTATTCATTGCAAAGCCAAGAAGTATGCGATGGTTACGTTTCTTTTCCTGAAAAACTTTTTTTGAATGACTTTCATTCCCCTTATTTTTACTTACACAGTTTTTTCTAAACAATCCGTCGACATTTCCACATGCACGTCAATTCCCCCCCTAGGATTCAAGCATTCTGCCACATCTGGCCAGGCTGTGCGGTTGTTATTACAAGATCCCCACATAACATTTGTGGCTGGACTTCTAGTTCCCGGATCCTTTTCTTCCTCTTTCTCGGTTAATGCCCTCATTTTGTTAGATTACATCTTCCAGAAGCTTCCTAAGAAAGGGTGGGTTAAAAAGATAAGTTTGCATTTTTGTCTGGAACAGTCCTCATTCTCCCCTCACACTGGATTGGTAGTTTTGCTGGGAAGTCCTTTCTCTTAGAGTTTTGAAGGAATTTTTCCATCATTTTCTAGTTGGGAGGTCTGATGCTATTTTGATTTTTTACTCTTTGCACCTAACCTGTTTTTTTCTGATTAGAAACTGTTAAAATGTCTATTCATCTCTGGATTTATGATATGTTAATGTGATAAACTCACATTTGGGTATTTTTCAAGTGGATTGTACTAGGCTTCAGCAAGCAGTTGGAATATGGAGACTCCAATTTGTTCTTCTGCTCTGGGAAATTTTCTTGAATTATTTCTTTGATCATTTCATACTATCCATTTTTTTTTTTTTTAGTTCTCTTTCTGGAACTTCTGTCAATCTCATACTAGGTATACATATTATATATGTGTAGGAACATATTTTTTATTATTTCCTTTTTTCTGTTCATTTTAATTTTTGGCTTGTATTTTGTAAGCTTTCCTCAATTTATGGCAAACTCTGCTGTTGATTTATATTTAAGAATGATGCAAAGAATAAAGGCTGATTGAAAGTTGGATGCTGCATGGAGGGTTTTGTATTCACTGTAGCTTGGTTTTGCTGAGCCAGCTTTTTTGGAGGACTCCTAATTTTGTATATGCAGGTTTTACTTTAGGGAGATACTTAATGTCTCCAGGAAACACCCCAATCTCCTGGGAATGCAGTGTGGTTGCCAGGATGCTGAGGCTCTCCCCATTCAGTGTGCACATGCAGGGTCTTCAGGCACAAGGTTTCATCCCCACTTTCCATTGTGGCCACTGTTCTCTTTTTTTCAGTTACACTAGAGAACTCTTTGCCACCTCCCTGGGGGAGGAGCGCAGTTGCATGAGGATTCTCTAAGTACAGACTTTGAGTCAATATTGCATCTCTCTCTCTTAGCTCGGCATTTTGCTTTGCCTTTTAGAGTATCTTGGATTTTTAGTCTGACTGTTACTAACCCTATAAACGAAAATGCTTAAGTTTTCAGAGCCACCTTACCTTTCTCTAGAAAATAAAAAACCTCACAGGGACATCATAAGGATTGAATCAATTATATATGTAAAAACACTTTGTGAACTTACTCTAAAGCACAATACAATTCTGCAACAAGATTGTGACTCCTCAGTGTGGTATTAGAGGGGGCCCTCGTACTTTTCCGCTGGCATGCCCAGTGCTCCATTGTTGCAGATTTGTACGGTCTGCTGCATTTTACAAAGTGCTTTTACATATTCCCAAAGGCAGGGGGAAATGAACTTGCCCCTTCAGAAGCTGGAAGCTAGTGAGCAATTTCTTTTTAAGTCTTGTATAATCTTAAAAATACACGTGGATCTTGCATCTTGCTCCGCAATGTATCTGTTTTAATATAAAAGTAATGTTGTTCGATCCCTTATCATGGAGTGAAACTGACAGTTTAGAAAGATGTACTGTATTATTTCTGGGATTTATATACCTCCTAACATGTTGGTAAGTATCCCTGGGAGTGCACATACCTATGCTTAAGTTGTACAGAAACAACCTGTGAGTCATCAGCTGAGAAATTTGGTTCCTTCCATTTGCTTGTTTTGAAACTTTGATTCAAGATGGGCTGACAAATTAAAATAGTGTCCTTAGACGATAAGGCATCACTGTCTAATAGAGAAATGTGGGGATAGAATGGAATTGATTGTGGGCTGCTGAGGGGAGTAGCTTATTACATTTATGTAAAAATGCTTGCTCCCTATTGCTACTCAAAACAATAAAAAGTACCAGAGGAGTGGAGAAGAAAATTAGCAGTGTTTCTGTATTGCAGGGGAGAAAAGTGGTGACCCTGGGAGCAGAAATTATAGGCTATGTTCATTTAAGTAAATATAGATAACAAAATGTGAACTTTGTTGAGTACACAAAGTCTGTTTTCTGTGCGTCCACTATAAGGAATAGTATCTCATATTGATTACTTTAAAATGGTAAAAACTGGCCACTTCTGTAAGATGTTCTAATATTGGTGATGCTATGGGATGGTTCCAGTAAGTTTCCGCCTTCCTTGATCTCCATCAGTCTCTTACTCTTAGCCAGCCTAAGTAAATATCCAGTCTAAAGGAAAACCATATTCATGCTCAGCAAACACAATGTTGATGCAAAGCTTCTAGAGCCCTTTCAGATATGTTGCTACCCCTAAGCACTTCCCTCAATTCTATATAAAACTTCTGAAATTGCCATGAAGTGTGTGTGTGTGTGTGTTAAAATAGACATTGCATAAAATTTACCATTGTAACCATTTTAAAGTGTGCAATCCACTGCTGTTGAGTAGATTTACAGTATTGTGCAACCATCACTACTATCTAGTTTTAGACCATTTCATCACCCCAAAAGAAAAGCCATTCCCATTACATGGTTACTCCCTATTCGCCCTCCCCCAGCCCCTGCAATCACTTACTATCTGTTTTCTATCTCTGCGAATTTGCTTATTCTGGATATTTCGTATAAATAGGATCATGCTGTATGTGGCCTTTTGTGTCTAGGCTCTTTTTCATTTAACGTGTTGTGTTCAAGATTCATCCATGTTTTAGCATGTATGAGTGCTTCATTCCTTTTTATGGCTGAATAATCTACCATATTTTGTGCATCCATTCATCAGTTGATGGACATTTGAATTGTTTTCAGCTTTTGGCTATGGTGAACAGTGCTGCTGTGAACATTTTTTTTTTTTTTGAAGATTTCTTTTCTTGAACATCAGTTTTCAATTCTTTGGGGTATATACACCTAGGAGTGGAATTGCTAGGTCATATGATGATTCTATGTTTAACTTACTGAAGAACTGCCAAATCATTTTCTACAGTGACTGCAGTATTGTACATTCCTACTAGCAATGTATGAGGGTTCCAATATCTCTATATCCTTGCCAACATTTGTTATTTTTCTTTGCTTTGTTGTTGTTGTTTTTTTAATAGCCATCCTAAGCTATGTGAGGTGACATCTCACCATAGGTTCATTTGCATGTCCATAATGATTAATGAGATTGAGCATCTTTTCATGCGCTCGTTGGCCATTTATATATCTTCTTTGGAGACATGTCACATCTTTTGCCCATTTTTTAATTGGGTTGTTTGTCTTTGTGCCATGATGTTTTAAGCATAAAACTTGAGACAAATGGAAGCTGCTGATTGGTCATTTTATTAGAAATCACACGACTTGAAAAAGTCTCAGTGATACATTTTGCTAAGTTTTTTGTCCACGATTTACTAAGAAGTCCCTTTCTCATTAATTTCCTTTTGATCATTGGTCCTCTGGCTCCATCTGTCAAGGAACAAGCCAGTCTTTGATTTCAACAAGTAAATGAGACACTGCAGAACCAAGCCTCACTATTGCATCTGAAGTTTGATCACTGAGGGTTTCCAAGAGTTGGCATTACTGTCAAAGACAATTGCTAAATGGGGCTGACTTCATTATTTTTCATTTGCATTAGCAATTGCTCTAAGCAATACAAGATTATAACCCTAACCAGTATCCTGTTATCTTTTATTTATTTGATTTAATATAGAAATGGAGTCTTTTAAAGAGCATTTACTTTTCTTCTTCATATCACTGAAATCATTCTCAATGGAAACAGCCTGATAATGTGTTTGAATTTTTTTTTTTTTTTTTTTTTTTTAGATCCAGTCACCTGGTGGGAGACTCAGAATTTCTGATTTTGTTTAAGCTCCTTGGGTCAATGAATAGGAGAAGGAATGGTAGCAGATTTTGTGGTGGTTGGGTTAGGCTTCTGTGGGCTTTGAGTAGGATGAGTAGAAGTAATATTAGTGATCATTTTATCTGAATGTCTTATCTATTGAAGTAAGATCATAGCATAAAAAGATCTAACTTAGGAAAACTGGAAGTGGAAATTGAATCTTGACAGTCAAGATGGATCATTGTCTTATTTAATCTGGTTCTGCTTTTTTCTTCTCACCTATAAAACTGTTCTTTATGAGACTCTGTATCTGCTGGTAGTTCATACCCTCCATAGAATTCTCTAACTATGCCAAACACATAGTGATGAGTGATCAGTTATCATTTGAATCTTAGTGCAACTTTAATAAGCTGTATTTTCTATTTAAGTAGTTTCTTCCCTGGCGGTTGCCCATGGCAGACTTTGGATATGATAGCTCTGCACGCCATATTTTCTGTTTCACCTCAAAGTAATTATATCCTGTGCCCTTAAGCCTCAAAAACATCAAAATATTTTAAATTACACAATTAAACACTTCAGACAACAGTATTAAAACTCAGGAAAAGAACTCCAGAGCCAAAGTGCATCATGAAAGATGGAGACTTTATTCCACTTCCTTCTTCTCTAACAACTTCAGGCTGTGGTCTCTGTCCCAGCATGGGCATCTACCATGCTTGTTACAAGTTCAGGGGACCCAGCCTCAAAGTCTGAGTATTCAGGATACCATTTTGCAAGGGAGTTCTCGCTACCAACTTTGAGAAGAAAAAAGAATGATGATCTTCATGTTGACAATGATAGTGATAATAGCGGTGAGCATGTGTTGGACTCTTGGTGTTGTGCTAGGCACCTTATTGAATGTGATCCTGCTTAATCCTTACCATAACCCTGCTAGGTGTGTGTCATTACTCTTTCATTTTACAGGTGGAAAGACGGGGGCTCCGAAGGTTGTTCAAAGTCACGGAGATAATAAAAGGCAGAATAAAGACTCAGAGCTGGGTTACTGTGACTATAGCCGTGAAATGCAAGCTGGGCAGGTTTTTGAAGATACCTAGCATGTCTTCAGCATGGTCTTCTCTGGGCAGTGTACCTGACTTTCCCAGTTGGGCTGATCCCACAGCCTCTTGTTTCCTTGGCACCCTATACATCTAGAGTAACTGTGGTCATCCGTAGAGTAATTATCTCCATATGTGTCTCCATCTTCCCAGATTGTGAACTTCTAGAGAGCATAAGAACTTGTGTCTTTTATCTCTATACAACACAGAGTAGGAACTCAAAGTTTATGGAATGAATGATTGAATTAATGGGGGAAAAATTGATGTATGGGACTGAATTAATAGATTGTTTCTGCTCTCTCTCTCAACTCAATATAAAATGGGCCCAGCCATCTCCATAGGCTCTGGATAAATTACTGCTTGTTTTTCTCCTTAGTTTATTCAGTCCCCATCATTTCTATTTTTAGGCAGGCTTGCGTTTTCTTATTTTCTACAATTGGCACTTATATATGAGCTAAACCAAATCAAGCCTTTTAAAACTGTAGGTCTCTACCCATTAGTGGGTCTTGAAATTAATTTAGTAGGTGGCAGTCAGCACTTTTTTTAAAAAGCAAAAATCAGATGACAAAAGAATACAACTTATCAGTATGCATGACACATAGAAAGACACAGTATTTGTTTTAGATGGATGGGTAAATAGAGAATACGTATGTATCAGTAGTACTGATTAACTATCATATATTAAGGCATGTTTTAAGCAGGCAAATGCCATATTGGCGTTTAAAGCAGTGTATTTCAAAATGTTTGACCACTCTCTACACTAAGAAAAACATTTTACATTGTGACCCAGTATATGTCTGAGTGTGTACTAGATTAGTATGTGAAGTATATTGCTACTGTTTGAAATACACTGTCCTAAATGACATCCCAATGTTTGACTTGTGGTCAGACATCACTTGTCCTACTTAAACAGTTCCTGAAGGGGGCGCCTGGCTGGCTCAATTGGTAGAGCATATGACTCTTGATCTCGGGGTTGGAAGTCTGAGCCCCACATTGGGTGCAGACATTACTTAAAAATAAAATCTTAAAAAAAACAAAACAAAACAAAAAAACAGTTCCTGAAGTTTTCTTTTTAGTCAGTTTTTATAAAAATATGGCCATTAAAGCAAAAACACAAAAATAGACACAGAGATTAATGGAACAGAATAGAAAACCCAGAAATGGACCCACAACTACTAATCTTCGACAAAGCAGGGAAGAACATGCAATCAAAAAAGAATGTCTCTTCAACAAATGGTGTTGGGAAAACTGGGCAGAAACATTTCAAAGAATGAAACCGGATCACTTTTTTACACCACACACAAAAATAAGTTCAAAATGGATTAAAGACCCAAATGTGAGACCTGAAACCATAAATATTCTAGAAGAGAACACAGGCAGTAACTTCTTTGACATAGGCTGCAGCAACTTCTTTCTAGATCTGTGTCTTGAGGCAAGGGAAGCAAAACCAAAAGTAAACTATTGGGACTACATCAATATAAAAAGCTTCTGTACAGCAAAGGAAACAATCAACAAAACTGAAAGGCAACCTACAGAATGGGAGAAGATATCTCCAAATGACATATCTGATAAACGGTTAGTGTCCAACATATATCAAGAACATATAAAACTGAATACCCCCAAAAAACAATATTACAATTAAAAATGGGCAGAAGACATGAACAGACATTTTTGGCCAACAGACACATGAAAAGATGCTCAACATCACTCATCATCAGGGAAATGCAAGTCAAAACTGCAGTGAGATGTCACCTTGTACCTGTCAGAATGGCGAAAATAAAAAACACAGGAATCAACAGATGTTGGCAAGGATGCAGAGAAAGGGGAACCCTTTTACACTGTTGGTGGGAATGCAAACTGGTGCAGCCACTCTGAAGAACAATATGGAGGTTCCTCGAAAAGTTAAAAATAGAACTACCCTATGATCCAGCAATTGCACTACTAAGATTTACCCAAAGAATACAAAAATACTAATTCAAAGGGATGCGTGAACCCCTATGTTTATAGCAGCATTATCTACAATAGCCAAATTATGGAAATGGCCTAAGTGTCTGTCGATTAATGAATGGATAAAGAAGATATGGTATATATACAATGGAATATCACTCAGTCATCATAAAGAATGAAATCTTGCCAATTGCAACGACGTGGATGGAGCTAGAGAGTATTCTGCTAAGCAAAATAAGTCCGTCATAGAAAGACAAATACCATACAATTTCACTCATGTGGAATTTAAGAAACACGACAAATGAGCAAAGAGAGAAAAAAGACAAAAAGAGGCAAGCCAAGAAACAGACTCCTAACTATACAGAAGAAACTGATAGTTACCAGAAGGGAGGTGGGTGGGGGGGGTGGACTAAATAGGTGATGGGGATTAAGGAGGGCACTTGTCGTGTTGAGCACCGGATGTTGTATGGACATGTTGAATCGCTGTATTGTACACCTGAAGCTAATGTTACACTGTATGTTAACTAACTAGAATTTAAATAAAAACTTAAAAAAAAAAAAAAACATGGCCAAGGTTTAGGAAGTTTAATCCTGGTACAACTATTTTAACATTATCTGATCAAAAGTAAAAATACTACAGATAACTTTAATAGGAAAAAACATAGAAGGTCTTTAAATTTTTTATGGTGGAGTCTTACCTTTAAATTTGCAGATTTATTCCATTTTGTATTCATCTTTAAATTTACTCCTCCAAATGTTTACCTGACAGCACTTCTGCTTTAGGTAAATTGTGGGGACTCCATTTATATCAGTCAATAGTATTAATATAGGATTTAAACTTGAACTTGCTGCGAAGGAGCCAAACTTTGCTGTGGAATGCATTCATGTGCAGAGCTGCCTTGCACAGCTCATTGGAGATAAGACAGTTTTGACTTCACATGCCAAACTTTTGTCACTTTGTCTATTTTCATATTTCTCTATGACTCTGCAGAGACAAGCCTTTGATAGTTTTGGTAGTAAATTGAAAATGTTCTTCTTTAAAAAAATCTAATATTGAAGTGAATACCCAAGTAATATTGCTCTTCCTAAAACAAATATTTGTTGAGTGCTTATTCTGAGCTGGGCAATTATTGGACAACAGGGTTACAAAAGTGAGCAAGACACAATCCCTGTTCTAAAGGACTGTCTGGTCTAGGTGCCTTCCTACTTTAGGACTTGGTTTCATGTTGCCTGGGTCTATGGGTAAACTAAAGATCCTCCATTTGCTCTCCCAGAGCCATTCTATACCCTTCACCTTGTTCTCTGTCCTGGAGGTTGACCCATACAGAATACAGCCAAGGTCTCTCTTACACTCTGGACTTTGGTTGGGTTTAGCCAGTGGGAGTACTAGCAGAAGACCACCAGGAGGGAGGAGAGTGAGGTTGGAGTATTTTTTTCTCCCAGCTCCCTCTTTGCAAGTTCACTCCAGGCTGGATCTATTGCTCTAGCCACAATTACACCTCCTTTCAGATGGCCCCCTCCATATAGCTATTTCTCTCTGTGTTCCAGTGATCCCCCCTTCCCCTCCTCATGTTCCTCCAATCCCCCCCCCCCACCAACTGTACCCAGCTGGGAGTACAGCACTATCCATCATGGCTTCGTTACACCCACACTTTCTAAATTACTTTTTCAGCACTGTGTACCTTGACTGAACACTACTTTAATTCTCAACTTCTTTAAGGTCTTTTAGTTCTTCTCACTTAATGGCTTAGCTAATTTTCTGACGTATGCAGCTGAAACAGTTTCAAGAGACTTGTTTATTTTTCTATATGTTTCCAGGAAGTCATCTTATTAATCAATATGGAAAGGTATTTAAAACCACAACCTCTGGTTCCTACAAATATATTTTATCTCTATCCAGTTGATACCTTTGAAAAGCACAATAAATATCTCATTGTGGGTGATGCTGATCATGACCCATGTAGTGGTCGTAGCCTTCATTGTTAATTACCTGGTTAACTTGCCTTTGTGGTAAGTTACCCGGGAGGAACAGTCTTGCAAGAGAGTAAGGGAACTCACCACCTTGCTAACAAATTTGCCACAGCCCCCGCTATGTGAGTCCTATTTGAGTGTTACTATCTACTCTCAGGGAAGATGGGAAAAGGGTGAGGTAATTATTTAAACCCCTGGCAACAGCAATGGCAGAGTCAGTGGCCATTTGTTCATTGCAGGCATTGTACTGTACAGGCACCGTACTAGAATCTTTCAGTTATCATCTTATTTAATCATTGTGATTACTCTGTGAGGTAGCTCTTAATTCCATTTCGTAGATGGAGAAGCTAGGAGTTAAAGAGAATAAGTGACTTGTCCAGGGTTGCACAGCTAGTTTCTGAACAAAGATTTGAACTTAGTCCCATGTGATTCAGAAGTGTTCTTTCCACTATTTCATCTCTCAAAAACTTCTCTGTTTGTGCCATTAACTTTGCCCAAAGGTCACATTTGCCATTTGCCATCATGTTTGATCTTTTCAAAGCTTTAAATATTTTTTTAAATCAGGCATTCTATAAATTGCAAAAAAAAAAAAAATCTGACTGGGATTCATCTCCTTCTCTTCCAGTGGTACAAGAGTAGAGAGTATGAAATATGATGGAGAAGGAGAAAGAATAAATGAACTCTATATTAACAAAGGACTGGGGGAACCCTCAAGTGAATCACAATCAAACATTGAATTTTCTGCATTTTAGATGTTGAGTTACTTGCCCTGTGACCCGATGAGACTTTCTCCTGATTCCAGATTTTGAACCTGTGTCCTTGGAGAATAAAGGCTTTACCATTGACTGGCTGAGTCACTTCTCTGTGGTTTTAAAAGAGTCCTACCCTATACTTTATTCCCTTGGAAGCAAACATTTCCCAGATTTTCTGCGTTAGGATGAGGGACTGGGGCTAAAAGAAAAGAGAAAGCCAACAAGTCTATCCGAAAACTGTCAGTATCATCTCGACGGGGAGTTATGATGTTTTGACTTCAATAAAAAGGCAAAAGAAAGCAAGCCAGCCAGTTATAAATTTAATTTATGAAAATAATACCACAGGCCTAAAACATCCAACAGTACAGCCATTGATTCTTCTTTCTTGTTCCTTGGGGAGCCGTTGCTGTGTTTGATATGGTGAACTTCAAATTGTCTTACTTTATCATTTAAATGTCATATCAGCCCTACACCGAAAGCAGCTGAGGAGCTGTGCACTTACTGGGGAAAGACAGGAGAGTGTTTTTCACTTCTTTTAGGAAAACATATTACTTGGTTGACAGATTTTCTCTGTTGGCGAGGACTGTTGTTGCTTCTTCCTAATTTTTCTTCCTTTTCCTCTCTTCACCGCATTGCACTTCCTCAGTTCTGTATGAGGCGCTGAGAAAGGGTAAATTGTGATGATCCGGGTCTATGGTCTTTCCTAACCTCTGGGATGATTTTCTTTAACACAGTTGTTGGAAAGTTGGCTGTTACCTGCCAGAAAATAAAACAACCAATTTTTCATCACAAGTTAAATAAACATTGAAAAATCAGCATTCTACAAGGACCATTAGCTTATGCATCACGGTAAAATGCTTTATGACTCTTGGTATAAAGGATGCTCATATAAAAATAAATTGTGTCGTAACAAACATTTCTCCCTGTCACGGTTTGTAATAGCCCTAATATCAAATAAATCTAGGCTGAATATTGTTAGTCTCCTGAAAAACCGACCTTCAGTTTCAGATAGTTGGGTTAAATCACTGCGGTGATGACACAGTCTTAGACATGAGGAGATACAAACTTACATCAACTCCCTAGATCATCTTTTATTTAGAAGAGGAGAGATGTCTCAATGAACTGAAATTGCTCTGGAGTGACCCATTTTGTTTATGTATCTGTTTATTCTGACAACTACTTCACACACAGTGCGAAAGGGCATCCTACACATAGCTCCCTGGGGTTCTTGAGAGAGCAACCCATGGAAATACATAGATTAAAAACCATAAGCAGTTACCATTTTACATCTGTCAAATTAGAAATCATTTTTAAAAGTGAGTGTAGTAGTCACTGCTGGTAAAATATTGGTGAAATTGCTAAACTCATATCCTATTGGTAGCAATGTAAATGCTTTGGAAAGCATTTCAGCACATAGAAAAATGTCCATATCCTTTGATACTATATTCTGGGAATTTAGCCTAAGGAAATCATTTAGAAGAAGAAAAACAAAAGCTAGGACGTTCGTTGCAGAATTTTTTATATTAGTGAACAATTAGAAACAACCCAAGTACTCAACAATTGAGACTCTTCTGGTCAGTTTTTGAAAAATCTGTCAGGGTTATATACATGAAGACCAATTGGTAACATGTAAAATTTTATGATATAGGGCTCAGAGAAAAAAATTCTGATTATGAAGATATAAAATTATTGCATGCCTATGAAGGAATGGCATTTGGTAAAATGTGTCCAGATTTAGGTTTTAAAATTTTATTTTAGTGTTACAGTGTTGTTTTGCCTGTCACAATAATCAGAATCTTAAAAATTACTTGACGAGAAAGATTAATATCAATGGAAAGTTTTGTTTGCTTTTTTGTTTTAAATTGGAACTTCGCTAAAAATATTGTAGTTATTAAATGTTAACCTTTGAGGACTAAAAGTGCAAGGATTTGAAAGACTGGCATTTAAATAATCAAATTTAAGCAAAAGAGAAACCAAGCAGATAAACAAAAGAGTTAGACATCTTTCCGTAATAATAAAACCTCCTGTCCTTATTCTTTTTTGAATTTTTTTAATGTTGGTGCCTGGAGTAAGAAAATCTCATCAGATCATTTAGACAGAAGTCATTTCCTTTAAATGTTGCAACAGTGTAGCTTGTGGCCATGAACTGCGACGTCTTTAGATGAATAGGGTAAATAGGCTTTGTGGGAGAGGCTGTATCCCAAAGAACCACAGGACAAAAAAGGAAGTGTGAAAACATCCCTGCCAGGCTTGAATCAGACATGAAAACATACATAGCAAAAGGCCTGTTAGAAATAACCGAAATACCCAACAATAGAGAATTGGTTAAGTAAAGCATGCTGGAGTCATAAGATGGACTATTGAACAGGCATTGAAAGTAAAGTAGAAAAATACATACTAATCCAAGTAAATGTCTGTAGTAAAGGTATATGAGGAAAAGTGAGATATAAAACTACACATAGAGCATTACTCCAACTTTTACACTCTTACTCATAAGAAAGAAGAAATTTGAAAGACATAAACTTGTCAGTAGGGGTCATCTGAACAGTGGGATAGCGGGCAATTCTCCATTCATGTCCATAATCTTCCATTTTTTTCCCCTCCCTAATTTGGGAAAAAGTCATTTGTATAAGTTATTTTTTAAGTTGAATTTATTATGTAGTGATTGAGCTGATGCCTGGAATAATTTTAAAGAGGTAACATATGAATTAAGATAAAATGAAATAAAATGAAATGCGATTTGACTGCAGCAATTGGCTAAAAGTCTACAGCGGTGTTCAGATAAGGTCATTTGCCTTTTATGTAACTCCACCAGTGAGTCGTTTGCATTGAAATACCAAATACTGGTATTTATGTATATGCAAGCTCTTGCTGACACCCTCGTATTTTCTTTTTATTTTTTCTGATTTTTTTCCCCTAAAATTATGGTGTTATGTATACCAGAATCAATCAGTTCTTTCTTCCTCCCTCCTTCCCTCCTTGGCTCCTTTCCTTACTTCCTCCTTCCATTCAGTTCTACAACAGTGGGCAGAGAGAGTAAGGATGGCTTTAGCTCAGTTTGCCCATTTGTGGAAGTTCTTCGGTTTATACAGTCTTGAAAAAATGTAAGTAACCGTCCTTGAGACCCTCACTGAAGTGCTGGTTATCAACTAGCTAAAGCTTTTATCCCCAAATGCTTTAATGCCTAGGATTTAAATAGCTATTTGGGACACATTGAAGAGCCTGACGTTAGCCTTCTGGATTCATATAGTAAGAAACAAAAATTCCTTTAGCTCTGAATCTTACTAAATAGAACACCCTGCAAAAGGACAGTGTTGTATTTTTTGTGTGTGAATATATTGAGGGAGATTTGCCCCCAAATCTGTCAGCTTTCTCATCACTGAACAGCCCAGCCCTGCAGTTAATGAAATGCAGTAAACTCTCAAGGCTACTACCTTCAGCCACCCCTGTAAAAGTACTGATAAATGGGGGGTTTCCTTATAGGTCTGTTCCCGTTCTTTACTCATTTTTTACCAAAAAAATTTATCTTTGTTTGTAATACTTGAGGATCTAGATTCCTCTCATTGAGGTCAAGGGACTGTGGAATTCCAGGTCCAGAGTGTGATGAGCCAGTGTGGTTAATCATTAGAAGGAGTTCTAATCAATATAATTTGGTAAAAGCAAAAACTACGGAAATTTCTCCTTAGCTTTTTAGTGGTATCGGGTCAATATTTGTAAAATGCAGAAAGGAAGGAAGGCAGGCAGGCAGAGAGGAAATCACACATGAAAATACAAGTCTTTCCTTGACCACTGTATCTGCTGATGGAGAATGACTTGCTTTTTCTACCTTAGTGGTGTAAATGAGAAAGCCTCACAAAAGGGTAACCTATTCATTATTACAATCGTATTAGCTAGGTAGTAAAAGCTTGTTATTTATGCAGGAGATAATTATTGCATCTGTTTCTTTTAAATTCCTCTGGTTATGTGTTGCAACGATTTTGCCTGGGGCTAAACCAAAAGTGTTCCCCCCCCCCAATAAAAAAGACTATTGTTGAAAGACTTCTTTTTCCCTATTTATTGCTACCTCAACAAAACACACCCCCTCCTGTTTCCTTTTTCATGTCCTCATCATTTACATTTTTGTTACTTTCTTATGGATTCCAGGAGTGATATCTAAGAGTACAAAACATCAGATTGCCCCAGGTCCTAGCACAGTATCTTGCATAGTGTAGGCATTCAGTAAATATTGAATGAATTCAATTTAGAACCCTAGGGAAAAGAGTCACAAATTTATCAAATAATTCACGAAGAGACATATCCCTGGCAGCTAATCCAGTTAACTGTATTAAGGTAAGCTGAATCCAGAACATGTTTCAAATCATTTCTCTTCTTATAAAAGTTTTGTTTAGTGGCTGGAACACTTGTTTCTCAGTATGCTGATCAAATGTGACTTGAGCAAGAGAGATTCACAATAAATAACACCAGGAGGCTTATGAATGATGTATAAAGCCCACCAATTTAACAATAGGTAAGGCAGAGGAGAACAGTTATTTTATTTCAGAACAGCCCAAGCCTTGGCAATGTAATGCCACCATGGGAATACTGAGTGGCTGTGACTGGTTAGGAGGAAGCTAGAATGGAAAAAGTTTGAAATGTTCTGACCGATTTGATCGATATATATATATTGGTATTAATGGAGCCATTGCTTTAGGTGAGCACATGTGGAAATGACCCCTCTTGCCTCTCTAGCATTTGCCCAGAGGAGGTTATTTGAGCCAGCTCAGTGATATTTCCAGTATGAGTCACTTTTGACTTGAAGTGAAACTATACTTTTTTGGGGGAACAGAATCTTTCATGATTTGTTTTCTCTCTAAAGCCTAGATTCTGCAGTAAATCCAAAGGATTTATTGCATTGGTACTGTGTGCCTAGTAGTGTGATTCTCTGTAATTGACTCAATAGAAACATAGATCATGAGATTGTTGGGTAGAAATAAATCATAGCTCATGGGTGGGAGGGATTCCAAGTGAAACTAATTGATGCTGGCATCTAGGGATGGGAAATGGTACAGTAGATTGGCTAAACTGAAACTGGTGTCCTCTCCCACTAGATCTATTCTATTTCTTTATATAAAAAAAATCACTCATTCTTATGTTTATTCATTAAATAAAGCTCTTATTGTATCAGTCAGGATCCTTCCCATTTGCAAGTTAGGAGAAACTTCCAGCTGAAGATGTTTTAAGCAGCTAAGGATGTTATTATGAAATATGAAATACACTTTCTCCTGTGTTGTCTCTATTTTCAAACAGGCTTTTCTCTCATGCTTCCCCAAATCCAAAAGGAAAAAAAAAAAAAAAAGATCAAGGGCTTTACTTCCCTAAGAGTTTAGACAAAAACTCTGGGCCTGATCTCTTTAGTCCCAACTGGGTCACATTTCCATCCCTGAGGCCATGGTAGTGCCTGGGCCACCTGTTCTCTTTTGGACCCTAAGTTTGGCTCCACAGAAACTGGGCTGAGCATGGGGCAGGGATGATTTAGCTCATGGGCCAGATGCTGAAAGCAGAGGACAGATGTCCAAGATACTCACCGATAGCCAGGCCTTGTGCAGGTTGTTGACACACAGATAAACATGACTTAGTCTCTTTCCCTCCCTGAATCTTGTGTTAATACCTCATCAGTGCACCTTCTTAAGTCAGTGTTCTAATCCTCTCCTATCCTTCCCCAATAATGTTGCCCGTTCCTTCTTGCTTGTTGATGAAAACACTAACTCCTTGGTTAATCTTACTTCTTGCTCACCTCCCAGTGCTGGCAAAAGCAACTGGTCACTTATCTTCTAGATTTTCCTGCCTCCACAGCTTTGCCCTGAAGTGTTTTTCTCCATTCCTATCCATGGTAGCTTCAGTCTCTTCCAAGCCCAGTTCAGATACCATCTTCATGAAATACACACTGATTTTATTATTCTAATGTCTGCAACACTTCACGTGAACCTATGTTAGAGCACTGACGGTTATTTAACAAATGGTATTGAATGCTTACTATATGTTTGTGGCTTTTCTAAATGTTTAAAATACTTTTTTCCAGTTTGTATTATTGTTCACGGTGTTCTTCCCTAGTAGTCTATAAGATCCTTGAAAGTGGGATCCTTAAAGGGCAGTGACTTACCTACGCGTCGTGGGCAATCAGCGTATGCCTCATAAATGAATAAATGTTCATCTAGTTTGCTCATTTATTGAATACTAGCATTTACGGCCAAAGAGAGTAGGGCCCTGATTTGTCTCAGATCACTCTCTCACATAATACAGCAACATGCATGTGCTTGGCGTTCAATAAACATTTGTTGACCATCTAAATGAGATAGAAGTGAAAAATATTCAAATATCTAAGAATGAACTATTTCCCCTTCATTTTACATTCTTTAGTCCTTTGGCATCATTTTTGAAACTTTCTGTTGTTATTATATTTTTCCAAACAGTTTTTTTGTTCTGATTTTCTAACTTGAGTAGGATTAAGGTCATTTTTTTAACAATAGGGACTTTTTTTTCAATAACTGCACATGCCAAAGCTATTGACCCACTGTGGAAGGACTGAGTTTTGTAAAATGCTCCTAACAGCAAAGGGCTTTGCAGGCCCATGTTCTTTGCAGGTGTTAGTGAGTAAGAGTGTTCAATGGTCCTGGCAAAATTGGTATTTAGCAAGGTAAACACTAGATTTGTGGGGTCACTTGCAGGTATAATTGAGCCCTTGCCTATAATTATGAGTTTGTGATTTGAACTGACTAACACTGCAGATATTTCCATGTAGAAATCTGGTCTAAAATACATAAGGCATAGGTGGGTGGGAGGCATGATTCCTTTTCTTGGTTTCAGCTGGACAAGGACAGAATTTCTCATGCTATGCCTTCCCACATGAACAATGGACGGGAATTCTCTGCTCTTTCCTTTTCTGTCAGTTTCCCTCTTCATTCCTCTTCGTGAATAATTTGGCAGCCAACTTAGATGAGTGCCACCAGGTGTCAGTTGAAATTAGCAACTAGCCTGGCCTTGGTGATCTGTGTGGGAGCGGTTTCAGGGGCATGGTGAAGGCAGAAGCCACAGTGCAGCCAACTGAATAGCATGAATGGTTGAGTCAGTAATGCCTGGGGAGTGAGTGCATAGGCTCTGGATCTGGGCCACCTAACTTCAAACCCAAACTCTGCCATTCATTAGCTGTTGACTGTGAGCACTTCACTAAATCTCTCTCTCTCAATCTCCTCTTCTACAAAATGGAAATAAAAATAGAACTATCTCAAGGTTGTTATGAGGAGTAAATGAGTTCAAGTGGGTGAAATGCTTAGAACAGTGCCAGTTCCCTTACAAGTTCTTAGTAAATACCAGCTATGGTTTTCGATGAGTATGCAAAGACTAGTTGCGACTACTGTTGAGGCTTGGCTATGAAAACTGGAGAGCGAATGAGATCATAGTGAGATGTTGGGCAGAGATTAGGAAGTTTATTCCAGATAGGTGAAAGATGGATATTTTCTCTGCTGGAGGAAAAGAAATGGCTCTCAGGGGGTGACAGTTTGAAGATGCAGAAAAGAGAGAGATTAATTGATGGAATACTCTTACTGAGAAGATGAGGGAGGATGAAACTCAGAGAAGAGGTAGATGGATGAATAAACCTTGGAGAAGAGGGACTTCTTGTTTTCTAAGACAGGGGCTAGTGTGGGGTGATAAGGAGGGGCAAAGCTAAGGGTGCCTATCTTTGTGAGGAGCAGAAAGTTGAAGGCAGTCAAGATGAATGAAGCCAGTTGTCTTTGTGAAATGGGAACAGGCTCATCTGGGGGAAGAAAAGAAGTGGCAAAAGTGAGGAATGGCAAAGGGCTGATAAATGAAGGAGCTACACAGCAGCAACTTCTGGAGACAAGATGACACTGGCCAGAATGCAGAGTCTGACAAAAGAAGTGAGAACTCTGGTGTGATAAGAAATTGTGCTCACAAGGAGGGAGAGATTGGTGTTCGCTTGCATAGATGCAACATTTCTAAGCGATGACAAGTCCAAGGTGAACCGTTTGGAAATTGTTTTGGTGTACAGTGTGAAGTTAGAATTTAAAATGATTCTTTTATCAAACAAAACAAAACAAAACAAAAAGATTCTTTGCTACAAATCAATGATTGATTATATTCATACTCATCTTGATTTTTTGAATCACCTTTCTTTCCCTGTCTATAAATTTGCAACGGTATTGGAAAGGTAGATTCTTAGAGTTGGATTAGGTCCTATCCCTATACCACCCGATCTGTCCTTGAATATACTTACAGATGGGAAACTCACTTTTTATAGAGCCGATCATTCTATTTTGGGGTAGACTGGATATCCATTAATATTGAAACTTAAGTGCTGGAATATGGATTTTACCTTGTTGTGATGGTTACACAAAAAAGCTCTCCTGTCCTACATGCCCATCCACAATTTTATTTTGTATCTTTTCCCATCAAGAAGTGAAATGGATCCCCTCCCCTTGACCCAAGCTTGACTTATGAGTTGCTTTGACCAGGATGAGGCAAAAGGGACATTCCATGACTTTCATGCCTAGGCCTTAAGAGACACCGCAGTTTCCATACCTGCACTTCTGGAATCCTGAGCTACCAAGAACAAAAGTCCAATTTGCCTGACCAGCTGGAGAGAGAGGCCAGGTGGACAGAGGACCCCGGGGGTTTGCAAGAGCAGAAGACAGAGAGGCTCAGGAAGCCCCGTGTGGTGCAGCAAACCAGCAGAATCACCGGACATGTCAGTAACGTGGGCTTGATGCCTGTAGCCCTGGTCAAGTTGCTGCAGCCATTACACACAAAGCAGAGACAAGCCGTTGCCACCGAACCCTCCCACGTTGCGGAACCGTGAGCCGATAAATAGTGGTCGTTGCTTTAAGCCCCTGAGTTTTGAGAGCTTTATTATGCTGCAATAGGATGTGAAGAGGAAGAGTCTCTAGGCAGGGAGACAAATGAAAAGACCTGGAACGGAATTCAGGTGTCAGGTGATGAGCTGACAAGTACAGAAAGAGAGAGAGGGTAAGACGGGGGAGAGGAGTGGGCCGCACGCTTCCGTGTGACCCAGTGATTGGATGGGGGGCAGAGGAGAAAGGGAAAGAAAAGATTTTATGAAGCTCCATGTGGGATATAATGTTGTACGGACAGCAACAGGTCTAGATAAAAAGCTGGAGTCTTGAGGAAGAAAAGTCCAGTTTACAGTTGTTATTTTTTGATGTGACAGCACAACTTCCATGTAAAAATGCTCCCTTAGCAGCTCAAGACACAGGCCTGAAGCTGAGGGCTGCGTGGAGCAGGAGCTGTTAGAGGTTTCAAACAGAAAGATGCAACCAGCTCTCCTACCCTTTTGATCCAGCCCGAAGGCTACTCTGGAACTCCTTTCTGCTGTAAAAGGTAGAGACATCAAGCAAAGGTTGAGGGCAGAAAGAAAGGAGAGGGAGAGGCCTGGCGTGAGGAAAAAAGGCCCCGTGCCGTCCTGTGGGATTGCACCTTATTTTAGTTACGGTTCTTGGAAGGCTGCATCGCTTCGGTAAAAATAAGGAACTCAACATATGCACTCAACTAAAATTACCACCATTCAAAGGTTCGTCCTTTAAATAGCCCCAAACGAAAATGTGAAAATGCGAAACCCTAACCTCAGCTTTTTAAATCACAATGAAAGGACAAGAGATGCTTTCCTTTTATGGGTCCTTAAACCTTCAGAAAGGGTACTTGGGCGTCTGAGCAGGACGTCTGTGTACGGAGGCGGTGGGCCCAGAATGTTGAGGTGAGGAGGTTTCATTTAGTGGCAGTGCAGTGACTTCCCACTCGCCACATTGTGCAGTATTTATTTTTTAAAAAGTGAGGACTGAAATCGACACGATCTCTCTTCTAAGGGGGATGGGATAGGGGAGTGATCCTCCAGGATCCTGTCAAGGTTACATGCTCGTGCTGTGCAGTCAGCTAGAACTGAGTTCGCATCCTTGTCCCTTCGCTCACTATCCCGGATGCCTTGGACATGCTGTTCACCCCCCTGAGCCTCAGTCGCTTCAGTTGTAGAATGGGGAGAACACTCTCCCTCGTGGCATAATTGTGGAGTGTCTTTGAATGAGATATTGTATGCAAAGCACTTGATCTAGTAAGGGCACAATAAGTGGTGGCTATAGTCACCGGAATTTGTAGTAATCTGGAGCTTTCCTACATTTGGCCAGTCACTGAGACGATTTCTCAAGAATATTTACCATATAAGAAAATGGGTCTGACTGCATTTCAGTCAATGCTTTAAATGTAACAAATGTTTAATACAATATTATATAACACCAGATCATTTTATAATTTATAAGTGTCATGAAGCTTTCCTTCCTGGGAACAAATTCGGTTGTTTCACAGAGTCTTTGTGAATCTTCAGGCAAACCAAAACTAATGTGCTGGTTCCTTCCTACTTCATTATTCATAATTTTAGATGTCAGAAAATAAAAATGTTCAAATGTAGGATTCAGCAAACTTTTTCTGCGAAGGACTGGAGAGTAAATATTATAGCCTTGCAGGTCACATATGATCTGTCACATATTCTTTGTTAACTTTTTACAACCCTTTAAAAAGTTTTGAGTCAATCTGGGTGACTCAGTTGGTTAAGTGAGCCTTTGGCTCACGTCAGATCCCGGGGTCCTGGGATCAAGTCCTGCATGGGGCTCCTTGCTCAGCAAGGAGCCTGCTTCTCCCTCTGTCTGCTGCTCCCTCTCTCTCTTGCTCTCTGACAAATAAATAAATAAATAAATAAAATCTTTTTTAAAATGTGCAAAACATTCTTAGCTCATATGAAAACAGGCCATTGCTTGAATGTGACCCAAAGGCCATAGTCGGCAAACCTTTGCTCTAGTGTAAATTTGTATTATTTATTACTAAGGTACTTCTGCCTATAAGTATTGAAATAAGAGAATGAGAAAATACATTAAGTAAATAACTTGTAAGTGTTCTGATTCTGATTTGGACATATGCTGGGGTCAAGTAAGACCATTGATAGCTTCCCTTTATGGCATAGGACCATTTTCACTAAGACATAAAGAGGTTGGTATGATTTTGAGGACCGGGGACCATTCAGCCCATTCATTTTGACCAACATCCTGTGCTTTTCTTTCTCTTTCTCAGAGGAGCAGTTTGGATACAGGCTTTATAGTGTCAGGTGCAAACTGCCATTAAAATCCCAAACTGAAAATTGTGTTGCCCTTTATGAAAATGAACAGTTGGTCAGCCCCAGACCACTGGCCACCTCAGATCTATTTGTGTTGTGTACAAGTAGCAATGGTACCCTTTCATGATAAGGGTTTTTAAGGCATTTGTCAGTCATCCATCGGGAGGGAAATCCTTTCCAACAGTTAGTGGTCTCTTTCAGGGCCAGCCCTGCCTTGGCTTCTGTCTGTCTGTGGACCTAGGAGAGAAATATTCTCCTGGAAGACATGATCTAGGATTGTCTTGATCTTCTCTTCTCTGACCTGTGTCTCAAGAAGCTTCCCTGGAGATCCCTGTAGAGTGTCTTTTTTCCTGTTTGCTCCATTTTCCTGACTTTCCCTTTAGTTTCCCATGACTACAGACAAAAAGAAAAAGGAGAAATAATTTTAAAACATACAGTACTACTAAATATTTATCCCTGCACATGCTGAGAGCGAACCACATCCTTATCTTATAATCCAGCATGTTTTGTCGAATCCTATATTTTATGTTTAAAAGGGCAGATGGAATCATGACCCAGGATCTGAGTGTTCCAATCCTGCCCTCAGCCATTTCCCTGTCTCCCTAAGAACATGAAGTCGGGCAAAGGGACACCTTGGCTGAGGTCCTGGCCTCATGCCTTAATGTGATCATCTGTGAGCCAGGCTAGACCAGGCGAATTCCTTTTGCGTGGGTTCCTCTGGGTGTAACACAGAGTCTGGAGCAAATTAAAGCAAGAAACTTCCTTTGTGCCTTTCAGCCTACATGAGGATCTTTAAGTCTCAGCTTACTTAGACCCAAGGCTGTTACACACACATTGCAGGTGCCATCTTTATGATGTCATGCAGTCAAAGGGTCTTATGTGTGAGGCAGGGAAGTTCCTTTGCTGGATATAGACCACCTGTCCTGAGTTCTTGCAAACATATCCTTTTCTGTTTTCTGTAGTCCCTTCTGGTTTATTTTCTGAGGAACTCTTTTGACGCCCAGGCTGAAGCAATGCTTATCCTATGTTTGATGTATCCAGGCTTTTCCTTTCTGAATGATCTGCTGTAGGTAATTTCTAGGGAGACTTCATTCCTCAGTGAAGTCAGGTTCCTTGTCATATAGTCAGGTCCCCTATCTCTAACTCCCATTCAGAGAACGGTCTTTTATTACCCACAAGACAAAATGACATGTTATTCCTGTTCTAAAATTAATACACTACTAGTACCACTATCTTTTCAGTCCTGTGCCTCTAGATTGTTTTCTCTGGTTGACCTTCTTCTTCCCTACTTGGGCTCCAGCCCTTCCTGCAGAATACCCTCCTCAGCACAGTATCAACAGGCTAAAAATGGTATTCTAGAGACATACAGAAAAACGGAGATACTATCCTCTCTATATCCCAGAAGAGATTACTCTAGGAAGTAAGTTTGGGGGGCCGGGGGTGGGGGTCATTGAAATGTAGAGACAAACAAAATCAACATTCTTCTCTTTTCTCCAAACCTCACAGCCTCATACAGTCCAGCAAGATTTTGGCTACTCATCATTGGTTTCCTCTTGGCCTGTAAAGACTCCCCTAGGTGTCTTTGTGTCAGCCTCTTATTATCCAAATTTATCGCTTTACTGGTCAATCCACTTTTTAAAATTCACATTTTTAAATGTAACATACTGACCTAAAAGTAGTAAAGTTGTCTGTAGTTCCTCGTTAATAAAAGCAACAAAATTGACAGTTCCCGTGTCTGTAATTAAATTTGTGAAACTAACAAAAGGACATAATATGAAAGATTTTCTTTACCGGTCATGTTGTGACACCAATTTGTATTAAATAACGAGAGTGAGAACTTAGAGGATTTGCTTTTCATTGTGGTGAAAATTAACATGCAATTACTGATCAGCAATAGATTTGCATAAGACTTACCACTATCAGTAATCATTTAGAATTCGTTTTACTCAGATAAATTGGAGTCTCCAGTGATAACAAACAGGACTTATCTTCTTCATTCCTGAAGAAAGATTAAAATAATAGCTGTTTAGTATAACTGGATCATGGAATTGGACACGCCTTATACATGTGGCTTTTTATATTTGCTCTTAAGTTTTAAGTGTAAACATGAATTAATGCTACATGAAACTAAGAAAATAAGATGGAGTGCAACGATGATGATCGCTAGATTAAAGTCAGGAAATCATGCATTTAAAAGGCACTAAAATGTTGCCCAGTCCATTCTTCTGCACAGGATGCATAGTACCTGCAGCTCTTGTCATACTTAATGATCTCTGAGAAAGAAAGAAGAAAAAGATCCTTCTGTAATCAGCTTTAGGAATATCTTCCCCCCCTTCCCGAATACTAGCCCCTCAAACTCTCTTTATAACAGTCAATTCTTGTGTGTGTGTGTGTGTGTGTGTGTGTGTGTAGCTTAAAATAACGTATTTGAGAGGTTGTAGGTGAGTACAATAGGTAATCACAATTCCTTTTTATTACCCTGCAAATATGGCATATAACAATAATATCAACCACAATCAAAACACCATGTATTGTATGGGTTTTTTTAAATTTACTTATTTATTAGAGCGAGAGAGAGTGTGTGTGTGCATGTGCACGCAAGCAGAGAGGAGGGGCAGAGGAAGAGCAGGAGAAACACTTAAGCATACTCCTCACTGAGCCTGGAGCTCCACACAGGGGCTCATTTCAGGACCCCAAGTTCATGGCCTGAGCCAAAATAAAGAGTCGGTCTCTTAAACGACTGAGCCACCCCGGTGCCCCCATATATTGAATGTTTAAATAGGTTAGACGTTCTTCTGAGTCCTTTAAAAGCAACAACAACAACAATGTTGTTCTATTAGTTATTATCCATAAGGAAATAGAGACTTAGAGAAGATAAGTCATTTGCCCAGTTTCACAATTTGTAAGGGACAGAATGAGAATTCAGACCGTTTATTCCAAAACCTCCCTTGTACCCTTCCTGATTCTGCACCATCACACAATGAATTACTTTGAATCTATTCACGTGCTATAAATTTATTTAAAAAAAAAATTCTAGTTAGGTCTCCTGTGAGTTTTCTTATCTCAGGATTTATTTCCCATTTCTAACATTTTGCCATAGTGTCATATTCTAACATTAGTCACTCACGGAGGTGTATGGCAGACTGTTCTTTTAAATCCACATGCATCAAGAAAATAGGCCTAATTGGAGGAAATTAAGGTGGTTGCAATTTCCTGATGATTAAGCACAAAAATATGTTACTAGAGGAAGTCGTAGAATTTTCTGTTCTGAAAATCTGAAAGAAAAGCACAAATAAGGTTTGAACAAACTCTAATTTGAACACCCATTTCCTGATTTTATAAAATGAATGGTTTAGAGTAGGTGATCTCCCTCGCCTGCCCCAGCCCTCACCTCCTGCAAATCTGTAACTTTCGGTAGAGATTGGATGTTTCAACCTTTCAAGGTCTTTTTTAGACTTCTATTTTTATGCTTGAATGATTCTTGACTCTCTTTGGTTCAGCTTCACATTCTTGAGTCTCTTTCAAATGGAGATCTCATAAAAGCTATTATTTAACAGTATCCCAAGTGCACGATGTACAGAATTAAATACAACTGTGCATTTAGGACTTCAGCAATCATAGTTCATTATTACTGTGTGTTTGTTCTCCTATTTGATTAAGGTTAAACAACAAGACCATATTTCCTCATTGGGTACCATTTTAAAGTGTATTATGTATGTGACAGATGGGATCTTATAAATGCATTAAGCATGCTTATTTTAATATCTAAGCATATGCAAAAGTTCTAGAAATATTTTACATGCAAATGTCTGGGACTCTACAAGGGCCTATAATAGAAATCCATACTCTGTGACTTCAAAGCTTTAGTCTCGACAACTAATCACTTGGCTATTTCCAAATCAAATTTCTTCAAACAAATCAAAGGCATTTGTCCTACCCAAGAACCAAGTTCTGTGGCAAGTTTGACATTTGAAAATCAAGCTGCTTATTGAGATATTCATGCACTGAAAAAGGCACCCAGAATTTCTTTCAAGGGCTGAGAAATACCTTTTTTCATGCTCCAGTGACTCAGAAATTTGTTAAAGAGAATTTTATCAAATTTCCTTCACACACACACACACACACACAAAACTCACCTTTGCAGTAAGAGCCAGCTTTCAGAATTTTAGCCCAAGAGGTCCTTCATGTTCTGAAAGGTTATGAGCCCCTGAGATTTCCCTTCTTTCGGAGTCATAATCGCTGTGTTGCTTCTGAGTTGTTAACAATAACACTGATTAAGAGGAGAAAAAAGAAGGAGACATTCCACATACCAATATTAAATGGCTTCACAGAGTAGGAATATTTTAAACACCACAGCATCTGTGGTAAGTAGAATAAAGTGCCCAATTTGCCAGGGAGCAAGCAGAAAAGAAAAGAAGAGAATGATAAATAACTAACCTTTCTGCAGGGCTTCCTACATGCAAGGAACTGTGCTAGTTCCTTCACATGCGTTGTTTCATTTAATCTACTTTCCAAGGAGGGGTTTTACTAGAGCATTTTTTTACCTATGAGGAACCTGAGGGTCAGAGAAATGAAATAACTTGACTGGAACCACCTAGACAAAATCCAGACAGGGTATACTCCAAGCCTCTGCTCGTAACTGCTCAACTACACCACTGCCTTCTCTTCCAGAGGAGGAGAACGAAAAGCCCTGGCAAGGAAAGGTAACTAAGGAAGAGGAAGAGCAGGCTGGTCTTCCAGTGGACAGTGCTTTAGAGCCCAGATTCACCCCCTCAGGTTATAGGGGCTGGCTCAGAGCCAGTGCTTCATAAATGTTCGCTGAATGAATGTATGAATGAATGAGAGACAACGGGAAACAATTTACAAGGCGTTCTGGCTCTGCGACCCCACCCTACTAATCATACATTCTAGCCCATTCTAGCATCTGTCACTTGTCCATGATTCTGCAATCCAACCCTGGCTTCCCCTTCCAGAACCAGTGCTGAACATATTTGTGAAGAGAATAAAATGCCTCTTTGGCCGCCTCTGCCCTTTCTCCTTCTTTGCTGGTACTGCTGCTTCCTAAGACCATGGTGTCCTTGACTCTGGCTGCCAGCTGTCCAAAACTCAGCAAGCCCAGGGCAAAACCCTTTCGTGGATTTTTGTGATCATCTTATTTCTACTTTCTCCTCCTCCCCCGTCAACATTTCAGGCTTTTTGGAAGCAATTGTTTATTTGCTTATCCGTCTTCTCCTTTGAAGAGTAAAATCTGTGAGGATAGGAGATGTGTCAGCCTTGTATCTCCAGTGTCCGGTCATGGTCCGTGGAATAAATTAGTGGTTCAGTCAACATTTGTTATATAAATTAGTGAAGGAATGGATGAGTGGATGAATGCTTTCCACTGCAAACCTTATCGAGATTGAAGGTAATTGGATACTGCTACCACTAATAGTTATTATAATAATATACTTATTTAGAAGTATTACTATAGGAAGATTTATATTTTCCAGAGTTGCATGTGTGTGTAAAACTAGCATGTTATTAATTTATTCAATAAATATTTGCTAACTACTTACTACTGGCTTGTTCTAGGTATTAGGATATGTAATCACTGACCATTATGCAATCAAAATGCAACTTGGTCTTCTACCATCCCTTTACTTTTTTTTTTTTTTTTTTTTGGAGAGGGATTCTTTTTCTGCTCCTGGATGAAAATTCCAGTAGGCTCTATGATTCTCAACTCACTCATGGGTAAAACAGTCCTAAAATGCCTTGAAGTCACAAATGCAGTCTCAACTCAGTAATTGTCGTTTATAGTTCCATGGAATAATCAAAACTCTGAACTTGAGTTAACATTAAGCGTTCTCCCCTCCCCCAGGTGGAGCTCTGTGGTCAGAGAGGGCATCATGGGTCTGGGCTCTTTACTCTGTTTTGCTCATCTCTTTTCTCATCTTATAGTTGCTGTTTCAGAGCCTTTTAACTCAGGGTTGAGCATGAGATGGGAGGAAAGTTGAGGGGACAATACCTTAGCCTCACTAATTTTTACTTGACTGTTAGTTCTGCAAGCCTGACAAGTGGTTCAAGCTGATCCGCCTGGTTGAGGAAGCTTTCATGGATCCTTCAGAGGTTCCCCACTGGGCTCTTCTCTCTTGGGGACCCTTATATGAAGCATGTGTCTCTATTCCAATCTATATGGTCTCTTGTGGCTCTTCTCTCAGCCCTTAGGAGCTGGAGAGCATATATCCTCAGTGTGAGCCTTCCGAGCAAACTCCTTAGGGGTGATACAAGAAAATCCCACACTTGCTCTCTCTCCTGTGACTCACATATGCTCCATGGGAAACATTCACATCCTGGCCCTGCCTGACTCTAGGAGGATAGTTTGGTCCTCAGGGATTAGGCAACAGTCTTTTCTGTCTCCTGACCAGGAGACAGAGCTCACAGATCTCACAGTGATCTTCATGAAGATCCCCTCACCACACTTGCATTAGACGTGGTAACGTGGAGTTTTGGCAAAGCAAGAACTTTCTGATGAAAGTCCTTCACGCGGCTCTCCCTTGCTCCACTCTAGACCCTCTTGGATTCTCAAAGTGGAGACTAAATTATAAGATACAGGAACTTTTTTTTTTAATCTGTGCATGCTGGGTTGGCCTTGGAAATCCCCATCTATTTTATATTGTAGTCTCTGTAGACACTTAAGTTCTTCACACATTGTATAGTGTGTGTATTTGTAGTGTGTGTGTGTTTATCTCAAGTACATTGAACATACAGTTGTGGGATATAATGATAAAATTACACTTGTCACCTCTCTCTAAAATACGTTCAGTTTTTCCTCTGCCCCTAGATGAACACTCGACTTAGGTATTCCCATGGTTTTTCTGATACTTCTTAAGTAATAAAAATATTTTGGTCACTTGAAGTAACAAAACACTGTCACAATTTGGTACTTTAAATGTCCGCTCCCATGTAATGGTCAAACCTTCCAACTTCATCCAAGATTACAGCGACTCTTTCTCCTCCCAGTATGCCCACAGCCTAGAAATGTGATGCATTTGATTTCTTTTCCTTCTTGCTCCTCTCTGCACTAGCTAGCTGCTTATTTATAGATCATTTGGAGGTGGAGCAAGAGGTAAGGAGGAGAGGCAAGCTCTTACATGGCCAGTTCTTTGTAAGGTGACCTCATGGCCCCTGAGGCTGGCCTATATTAAAACCTTTTTCTCTCATGGAACACCTCCCTGGGTTCTTTGGACTCTCCCTGCCCACCCCGCCCTTAATGCGAGGAACCTTCCAGCTCCACAGTTGTCTTGATACAGGTGATGATGCATTTTCTTCTGATCGGTTTCTTTACTCCTTCCATAATCCCGAGGAATGGGTGGGGACCCACCCCCAGCTATTATTTTATGACTTTTCCCATTTCAAAGATGCTATTGAAAGAATGGAGCTAACAGAATCTGCATCTGGTCCCCTTGTTTGCGTGGCCTATGTGTAATCTAAGGCACACACTCGCTCAACTTTTGTACCAAAAATCTGAAGGAGATGCTTCTTGGGCCTCTGTTGCCGTTGGAAGTTGCATGTCAGTTTATTACAGCTCTCTAGCTGTAGGGGACAGACACCAAATTCCCAAGTGACAAGTCGGAGTCTCTTTTACTTGATTGGATTTAAAGGGACAAGCACCCCTTTGGGGAAGGGACCTTACAACTTGGCTCTTGCTAAAGAAATCCATCTCAAGTTCTTTCCTCTCTCAAACCTCTTATAGTCTATGTGGTTGACTTGCTTTGGGTTTTAATTGTCTCCATTTCAATTCTTGCAGGCTGGTCTGTCTCATAAGTCACATTGGTATCTGATATCTGTGAGAGCTGAGTGTTCAGTCAAAAATTCCAACTTAACATCCTGATATGAATATACAGTTTGATGTACACAACTATCCCATGGCATGTGCAGCCCATATTAGTATTCCTATTAGACATAAAAGTAAACTAAGGTTCAGACAAGTTAAGTAACCTGCACTATGACTCGTTAGGTTTTCTCACTCCATCGTTTGCTCATTTCTTGCCAGTGAGTTAACTCATTGTCCTTCTAAGAATGGGCTAGAGGCCCAGTTACTTAATGAGCAAGAATAATCTTATTGGTGTTCTATAAGCCTACAGAATTCCTAAGAGACACTTACACTGAATAAATAAAACACATAATTCATGGAAAGTAAAATAAATAAAATGATAGGTTTAATGATGCTTTAGAAGAAGTAGGCTTAATTGAGAAAAATAGGCTTACATCATAAAGAAACAGAAATGCAGACCTAACAATATGAACACAGTAAAAATTAAAAAGAAAAAATCCTCATTACTAAAAACTAAGTATCTGATTATATGGTAATAAAAGCTAAATGCGGTTTGGCCACACTTGAAAGAAAATTGAATGGTGGTAGCTTATCACCAACAATGAACCCCACCTGTGACACAGGAAGTGCCTTGGTAAACTGAACTGCCCTCCGTGTTGTAATGTGCAAACCTAACTTGGGCATGGAAATAAGCCCTGGTGTAGGACTACCCACCATACAATATAAAGCAATGCGGGGGGGGGGGGGGCTAAATAAATACGTAAGACTAATGAGCACAGGCGTTTGAGAAATTTTGGACTAGCACAGATCTCTTGTAGGATAAGGTCAGTAATGTCAGTTATAAGCCCTATTTTATTGCCTGTTCTACCAACTAGCTGATTTTCCCAAAAGAAAGGGTCATCTCCTAGTGCCCTGGGATTGGGGTAATCTAAGTTGTTCTGAGCTCCACACCTTTATTTCACCCTGGGAGCAGGTGAAAGGGATATGGAACAGACAGTTTTTTTCTTTTTTTCTTTTCTTTTTAATATTTTTATTTATTTGTCAGAGAGAGAGAACATAAGCAGAGGGAGAGGCAGAGGAAGAGGGAGAAGCAGGCTCCTTGCTGAGCAAGGAGCTGGATACGGGGCTTGATCCCAGGTTCTTGAGATCATGACCTGAGCCGAAGGCAGACGCTTAACCCACTGGGCCACCCAGGCGCCCCTGGAACAGAGAGTTAACATCTTACTTTTGTTGACTTGTTTTTAAAGTACCATTAGACCTATTTTTCTGTAATAATTACTCCCTATCAAGTTCAGTTTTTTTCAATTGTTTATATCGTTCATCAGCCTTTCAAAATTGAATGCCGTCTTTGGAAGTAAAGAATGTGTTATAAAACCACTTGTGCTGGAGGTTTTTCGAGTGGCTGAAGAGGTAGATGCTGCCATATAGGGGTGGCAAAGTCAGAAAGACACGGCCTAGAGGCACACCTCGCCGAGGGGAACTGACAAGGGGCCATCACTGCAAAATAACCCGTGGTGTGGGATTTGTAAGACAAGGAAATTTAGGGAATACGAGAAGCAGAAATGTGATCTTAGTATGAAAGAACGACACAAAACTACAACTGTAATCCCTTTGCCTCTGGTCTCGCTGCTCAAACCTATCCTTTGCTCCTGACGTTGCACTGTGATCTCAAAGCACTGATTCCTGAAATTGATTTACCATTTCTCAAATGTGCCATTATTTTGGAATCTTCTAGTTTTCTAAAATGTGAGCCTTCCTTTACTGTCCTAAAGGAATGCCTATCTCTCTGCTTTAAATGAAATAATAAAAATAGGTATGTTTCCAGCAACTCAGAATAAAAGACAATGCAAACATTGGGTGTGATTTCTGTGTTTCTCTTTACAGCTTAGTCTTATTTCAAAACATGTTTTACGTGGATTGATTTATTTATTTGGCCCACTCTGTCATTTCAGCATGTGTATTAAAGAGAGGAGGTGTTGAATTCAGTCATTCAGAACTTTTTCAAATCGGTATCAACAAATTTATCAGGAATTTCCACAATCTGAAAATGTGTGTGTATAGGGCCGTTACCTCTGGGATGTGAGCAGATTCATGTGGATGTCCCACACCTCCAGGTCTGTCCCCTGTTCTCATCAGAGCTCCTTTGTCATCTCTGCCCAGACCTTTTCTAGGCTTCTGCTGTTTCCATATCTCTAAATCTCTGCAACACTTTGAAGTTGTTCAAACAGTAGAACATCTGTCCAGATTTCTTGGTTTTTAATCAAAACCTTGACTCAATCTTGGCAGCAGGATTTCTGAACGCATCCCTGATGCCATTTTCTTAATACATTTTACAGCCAGTTTGAGGGCTAAATGGTATCTTGACCACATCCTATGCTTTCTAGAATCCATACCATCTTAAATATCTAGCATTCTCATTTCTGACATTCTACTGAGAGAATCCTATTTTTAGGTCAAATTGCTTTTATTTCTTAGAAAATGTTGGTCTTATAAGTCACTTAAGCCTCCTGAATTAAGTTTTCTAGTCCATTTGTTAAGTTACAAACATGCAAGTTATATACTTGTATATAATACAAGTGTGTATTAGAGTTCTCCAGAGAAACAGAACCAATAGGGGTGTGTGTGTGTGTGTGTGTGTGTGTGTGTGTGTGTGTGTTCATATATATATAATTGGCTCACATGATTATGGAGGCTGACAAGTCCCAAGATCTACAGGTGGCAAACTGGAGACCCAAGAGCTGATGGTCTAGTTTTTGTCCAAACCAAAGACTTGTAGGCTCCAGACCCAAGAAGAGCTGATATTGAATCCAATAGTAGGAAAAAAAAATTCCCAGCTTAAAGCAGTCAGGCAGGAAGAGTGCCCTTATGGAAAGATGACTCTTTTTTTCTTTTTTTTTCCTATTCAAGCCTTCAACTGGCTGGATGGGGCCCAGCCACATCAGGGAGGGTAATATGCTTTACTCAGTCTGCTGATCCAAATGCTAATCTCTTCCAGAAACCCTCACAGACAACGCACAGAATAACGTTTGACCAAATGTCTAGGCACCTCGTGTCCCACTCAAGTTGACACATAAAACTAACCATCGCAGAGGGTATACTATGTGAGTGTCAGGTACTTATTTAACAGAACTTTTTACTATTATTAAGCAATAAAATAATGGAGAGTTAATTTTACTATTATTGCAGAAGATTACTGAACATAACAGTATACTTGTCATAATACTGTTACATATGAGTAGTCAGATGCGTAAGGGAAACATTTCTTGTTACGGTTGGAAGGTTGGCAGTGGCTACCTTTTTAATCCCAAACACTGGCATGAAAGGTTCTTGTGTTAGTCAGAGAAAGTATTGCTAAGTACTATAATAATCAGCCCCTAAATTTTAATAGCTTAATAAAAAAAAAGTTATTTCCCATTTACCTCACAATCTGAAAAAGGTCAGGAGGCTCTCCTACGTTAACTCTTCCAAGTTATACTATCCACTGGTAGAACACTTCCATATGTTTAAATATAGATTTTAAAATCAATATGTATGTCACTTTACTTTGAAAAGGAAAGAGATATAAAGTCAACTCCAAAAATAAATATTTAATTGATTACTGTCTCCTATAAATTAGAAGCTGCATAACCTTGGAAAAATCATTTCTCTTCATTGTTGATCTTCTGTGGAGCCCGGGGGAGAAACACAAGTTGAAACAGCAAATTAAACTTTCAAATGTTTTGTTATGAGGGAGTCTTTCTTACCAGAGAGCTTTGGAAATGTGGGCTTGTTAGGCCAATATAGCAGAAGGAACCTTCCAATTGAGTTTTAGATGCAAGTACCAGTTGTCCTCATCAAGCTGGGTAACCTTAGAAAACCAGTTAACTACTCTGGGCCTTCGTTTCCTAATTTGAAACTTAGGATATTGGCCACACTGATTTTCCTGAGATCACTTCGAAATCAGATTTACTGCAGTTACTCCAACTGAACAATCATCTCTTCAGATTTGGTTTAAAGAGAAGGTCTACTTGAAGGTGAGGAAAGGAAGTGAAGCGATGTGAAGTGATTCCTCTGTGTCCTTAATAAAACAACCCACCTGAGATGGAGGCAGACGCTATTCAAAATTGTGAGTCCAAACCAAAACTGTGAGCACCAACCATGGTCCAAAGAGAGCTTTGTGTGAACCACGTTAAGTTCACAGGTCTCATTTATAGAATGTTAGAGCTGCTTGTTAGTCATGGTGTGCCAGGGACTTCGCTGGCAAAGCTGAGACAGAAGGCGGTTCTGGGCCTCTGTCACTACCACAGAGGGGCACAGAGGATCCACACCAGGCATACTGGCTCCTGGTTTGATTTCAGTTCCAGATTAGAGGCTGCCATTTTAATCTTTACTCATTGTTTCAGTTTGTTCCCGTTGTTATATATCTGAGCTCCACACAGAATGCAGATTGCCTCAAATGCATTCCCAAGAACTTGCAGCAGGAGCACTTAGAACCATCCTGGGCAGACCCCTGCTGTGCCATACACATGCGCAGCGCTCTCAGGGAGTCATACAGACGCTGCCCCTGAGCCTCCCTTCCCACCACCACTTCGCCACAACTCCAAGAGAAGTCACCCATCTTGACAGGTTTCCTTTCCTATGGAGCAAGAGGTATAATTAAATTGTGTCGCAGCAGTGAAGGTTCCTTAATGATGATGAGCCAAAACTAATTGTATTGATTTGTTTATTACTGGCTTAGGAGGCCCATCAAACAAATGGACTGAGACTATTTCCATATTCTTATCTGTTGGGTAAATGAGAAACAAATGACCTCTCCATATGTCTGCATCCTGAAGTCACTGCCCTCTAAGGCTGACTGCTCTGTGGCCGTGGGTGGGAGCTTTGTCCAATGCTGAGGCCATTCTGCTGTTTGCTGTGAAGACCGAAAAGTTTGGGATTCGTTGTTTTATTTTTAATTTATTTAGGGGGATTCATTTTTAACGATTATAATTTGGAACCTTGCCAAGGTGCCAGCTGGCCTGTTTCCTTCAGGGGACCTAGTCATGAGTATTCATAACCCTAATTCAGGATCCTCTGAGGAAGGGGGAGCTCCAGTATCTGAAATGGCAGGAATGAGGAGTCACTGACACCACATGAGTTCAGAGAAAGAGACTCCAGTTCCTGGCTGGGAGGGAGGTGTAACTGTGGACAGCTGTGGGGGAGCCAGGGGAAGACAATCATTTGTGTCTGTGCCTGTTGGATCTTTTTGGTCGTGGGGAGTGGAGCCCATTGCCAGTCTGCTGTTCCACAGAGTAAGAGCCATGAAGAGAATTAGAGGAGGGTTTCTGAAGAGATCAACAGCAAGGTCCAGGGCTGGAGGGGCGCCTGGGTGGCACAGCGGTTAAGCGTTTGCCTTTGGCTCAGGGCGAGATCCCGGCGTTCTGGGATTGAGCCCTGCATCAGGCTCCTCCGCTAGGAGCCTGCTTTTTCCTCTCCCGCTCCCCCTGCTTGTGTTCCCTCTCTTGCTGGCTGTCTCTCTCTCTGTCAAATAGATAAATAAAATCTTTAAAAAAAAAAAGGTCCAGGGCTGGAAACTGGGCCCATGTGGAAGAGGATCAAAGACATGGTATTATTTAGTTTCAAAAGCATGAAGCCTGACCACGGATGGATGGTTGATATGACTGTTCACTTTGACTGAGGTGAAAGAGCAAAACTAAGCCTGGTCCTTTGGAAAGATTTAGGAGGACATAGAAAGAAAACCAACATCTCTTGAGTTGACATTCTGCTCCAGTTACTCTGTTAAGTGCCTTACATGTATTGTCTCTTTAATTCCTTCACATACCCCAGCAGGTAGGTATTCATGTCCCATTTTAGAGAGGAGGCAGCTAGGGCTCAGATAGTTTACGTAACTTGCCTAAAGGTGCACAGCTAGTGTTGGTAGATTCAAAGCCAAGGGAGTCCACATCAAAGCTATAAATTAGGACACAAACACACATATTTCTCTCCTTTATATGTTTCCAGTAAAGGACAGGGGAGGTCTATTCAGCACCCCTGCGTTTGCAGTATTGAAGAGAATGGCACTTCCTTTCTCTCTCTCAATACCCTCACTCTCCCCAAGAAAGAGCTTCATCTAAGAGAGGAGAATATGGAGAGCCTGTGTGTCTTTGACCATATTGGTCAAGGGCAGGACCACAACACAAACCCACTCAGACCATCCTGTGGCTGAGCTCTCATGACCTCTACAACAGTCTGTCCTGCTCTGAGGGCTTTGGCCCTGTGACTCGTCTCTGCATTTCTGTTTGCACCTGGTGCCAGTCAGAGGCATGTGAGGTAGTAGGAGGTCCTTCCATATTACCCATTGACTTATTTCCAGCAGTAAAGCAGATGCTCTATTGTGATCTGGTTCTTTCTGTCCTCAGTTGTTTAGAACCCCTAGAGAGGAAGAGTGAATAGTTAGGTTTTTGTTTTTGTTTTTGTTTTCTACCACTACTCTGACTAATATTACTGACACGACACATGGAAGAACTTTCTGAATGTGAGGTCATTAAGATGACATGATAGTTGACAGTGTCTGCGAATGTTTAGGGGGAGTCTCGACCAATAGGAGAAAGAAGTGAAGCTCTTTCTTAGCCTTGCTTAAAGCCTTGCTTGAAGCCTTGCTTGAAGCTTGACGTTGATCTGACAAATTTGCATTACTCTTTACTAATTCAAGGTTTTATTTTTGAGAAATCCAACGTCTAAAAATACTTCACATTTTATCCCACATTTGCAGATACAAACTACTTTACCATTCATGTAGACGAGGTAGGGTCAAGAGCCTTTGATAAACCTAGCTTCATTCAATTATCAAGACAGCACAGAAAAACTGAGGAAGCCAGAAGTTTAAGCCTCGTCTCTGTAGAGGAGGAAACTTACTGAAGTGACTTGTCAAGGTCACTTGGCTGGTAAGTGGCTAGACTGAGGCTCTGACTGCTTTTCTCTGTTCTGACACATTAACCAACTGGACTTAAAAATAACAACACTGCACAACAGAAGACAAAAGAAAACCAATCAATAAATTTGATTACATAAAAATACAAATCTTCCGTATGGCAATATTAATTAATTAATCAAACAACACAAAAGATAAATAACAAATGGAGGAGTAATTTGCCCTACTTGACAAAATGTTATTTTCTTTAATATACAGCAAACTCTTACATATCAATAAGAAAACAATAACCAACAATAACGAAAACAGGCAAGGAAGATAAGTAATTGGTCAATGACCATGAAAAGATGTTAAATTTATATGTAATTAAAGAAATATCACTGAGATATCATTTTTGACTGACAACAATTTAAAAGTTTGATGATATGAAACATTGGTGCAGGATATGGGGGAAAGCTCTTGGTGGGAGTATAATTTGAAACAGCTTTTCTGGAGGGCAATTTGGCAATATTTATTAACCTCTTAGTAATGCTCATAATATCTGGTAGGGTGTGAAAGTAGAATCCCATTACCAGAAACAAAGTATACACAGACCCCAGAGGATGTTTTTGATCTACCCATTGGGTCACTTACCAGACTACAGGGTCCAGTTTAGAAGAATATCGGGAAACCTCTGCTCTGAGCTCCTTTGCTATGACCTCTCTCACCTCTCTAACCTCCTCTTTCCTTCCCTTCCTAGCTGCCCTTTTTATCTTTCAGTCTTCCCCCACATTTGCAGCCTTCAGGTTCTCAATTCTATTGGATCCTCCCCTAGTGGGGTCCTGTTGTGTCCTGGGCTTTAGCGGAGGGCAAGGGGCCTTATAGACTTCAGAGTGAAAATATATAAGGTAATATAACATCTCCCTTGCTTATTTTGACTATCACTAATAGTGCAACTCAAGTGCACTACCCTAAGAGAAACTCCCTCTTGGCAAATAAGAGAGAAAATAAAGAAGGAATAGAAAATTCTATTTGACTATAATATAAATTCACCCAGAAATTACACTTGGAGGAATTTATTCCGTAGACATACTTGCAAGAGTGCTTGAAGATATGTCTGAAGAAATAATTAATATGAGGCAACATTGTTTGTAGTTGTACAACATAAAACATGGCTGTCAGTAGTAGCAAAGTAAACCATGGTGCCTCTCTGTTATGGAATAGTAGGCAGCCCTCAACATTAGATCTTCCATTACACTTTCAAGAAATCTTCTAGAATACAAAGCAGTCTGTCTTCTCCAATGTGAAGATTTTAGTTTTTAAAGACTGGCCAACTTAAACGTACACGCTTGTAGAATTACAAATGAAATTATTATTAAGTATCTACTTATATTGATTAATCTAGTTACAGATTCACATTGAAGATCACATATCAAATAACATATTACTTCAGAAATATTTCCACTTTCTGCATTTCTTGAATCGTTATTATTGAGATGTTTCACACGTTTAACACACTGGAGCTCTTTCCTGAGTCATCTAACACGTATTTTTTCAGTGTACATTTGACTTATTTCCATCTGTTACTTGAGAAGCAGCATTTGTTGGCCCACAGATGATGTTCCACTAGAAATCTTATCCCAAACCATAAGTCCCAGTCATAGAATGTGAGGAAAATTGTTTTGTATCACTCATCCTGTAGGGGGTATATGTAGGTTTTCACAACACAACTGCTTATTCTGTTGCTTATTAAATGATCTCTGAACCGCCTATTTAGAATCTTGAGCTTGTAATTTTGAGTTCTTACCCCCAGGAATGAAGACTAATCTGTGATAAATTTCTTTGCCCCCTTTAAATCGATTCCAACAGATAATGTCACGAGCATCTGGAAGGACTGTTGAGTGAGTTTGTTTCAGGCTAACGCATCTTTTCCAAACAACAATCTTCTGTTCAAATTAAGCAATGAGGAAAGCCTCCCATAATTTGAGAGACTTTGCAAGAACCCAAAGATAATGATCCTTTTTTCCTGAAGGATAATTTGGGGAAAATAACTGCACCTTTTACTCAAGCATTTATGGAATATATAGTCATAAAGATGTGGAAAAATATCCAAGATACGTTTTGAAGTAAAAGAGTGGTTGCAGGATCATATCTATAGTAAACCCAGTTTTACAAATGAAAAGGTGACACCAGTGAACATATATGTAATCATATATGACCACTCATAAACCTCTTCTGTAATAATAGTCATTACTCCTAGGTATATCTGAGAGAAAAACATCTGAGAGAAAAATTGTGCAAATAACGTTCCTTGTGGCGTAATTTGCTGAATTTCTGACTGAAATTGAAATTCTACTTTGTTACTAATTTTTATTTCACACAAAAATGCTTGTGTTACATAGGGAATTAGTGCATAGTTAAATCCTTCTTCTACTCTGGGCCCAAAGAAATAGGTTGTGTATATTTGGTATGTCTAGTAAAGAAAATAAGACCTAAAAGACAGTGTACGTGTTTCATTTAGATTTTTTTCCTATGATTCAGTTATCCAGAGTCTGTTCACTAATACAATAAAATCGTCAATAAAAATTCTTAAGGAAAAATTTTTTTAAAAAGGAGGTCCCTAGTAGAAGGAGGAGGACACATATTTTTCTCTTTTACTGTTGTTCTAGTGTTGGCAGTAACATGTTAAATAAAAATTAATTTAAAATGCATTCCTTTCCATTTCCGCTCTCCCCTCTGCCTCCTCCTTCAAGCTGTTTCTTATTTGGAGTTTTGCTTGCTATTACCTTGAGCCAAATTAAACCACTGACCTCCTGGTGGGAAAGGCCAGAGCCTGTTCAATGACTCTGCCCGTTTCCTGTCCATTCTGCACTGTGGGCACTCACCAAAGCCCTGGTCATTCTCTATGTGTAACTTGCAAATCCCCAAACACATACACGATGCTCTCCAAGGCAAATGATTCAAAAGGCAAGGTCCTTATCCCAGGAGATTAAACTCCAAGTCACACAAAAATCATTTTGAGTTTTTTCTGGTGCTGAAACAGCAGGAAAGGAGGTCAGTTTGGGGAAAATTGACTGGAGGAAGCAAATTTTATGAGATGAGTAAAGGAAATGAAAAGAACAAAACATGCTTGATGAACAAGCTAAATGCAGTTTTTTCAAATTAATGAAACCAAAGATAGAGAAGTGGGATATCAAGACAGCCTGAACAAGTAAGCCTCCAAAGGAAGACAGAGGAACAAAGTTACAGAAGCTTCGACATGAGAGCAAAAAGAAAAAGGAATCAGTGTTTAATGAGTGCATGCTATGAAATGGGAACCTTATTGCTTCGGTTCCGTATGGGAAACCCTGGCTAAGAGTGCCTAAACAATACTAGTTTCTTTTTCTCATATAACAAGCAGTCTGGGTATCAGCAGTCACTAGAATTGATTCAGCCAATCAACGAAATCAGAGCTTCTGATCTGTTCAGCATCTCCATGATGCTTTGGTTCCTTGAGGTTCCCACAATCTGAGCCAGCTGTGGCAGGGTCAAGAATCGCATTCTCTCACAACCCACTTCCAAACCTTGAACCAAAGGGGGACACAGGGCAATGTTTCTCCACCTGTGGCTCTCTGATTAGGGAAAGAATCTTGCTCAGAACCCCCAGCAGTCTCCCGTCACATCTCATTGGCCGTAGCTGTGCCACGTGCTCACCCTATCCCAGGGACTGCCTCCACATTTTTGAGAGCAAGGGATCTCTTCCTGATACCTAAGGGAAAATCAGAGCTCTGCTAGCAAATAGGAAAAGGTGATGGTCTTCAGGGAAATGACCAACAATGTCTGCCACATTCTTTAATTCTCTCAAAGTAACTGTTTGAGGTTAAGGTTTTTTTTTTTTTTTAAGGTTTTATTTATTTGAGAGAGAGGGAGAGAAGCACGAGCAGGGGGAGGAGCAGAGGGAGAGGGACAATCAGACTCCCTGCTGAGCAGGGAGCCCGATGCTGGGCTCCATCCCAGGACTCTAGGATCATGACCTGAGCCGAAGTCAGATGCTTAACCAACTGAGCCACCCAGGTGCCCCCGAGCTTAAGTGTTATTATTGCCATTTGTATTCGTTTGCTAAGACTGCCACAGCAAAGTACCACAAAGTAGGCAACCTACGCAACAGAAATGTATTGTCTCGCAGCTCTGGAGGCTGTAAGTCAGAGATCCAGGTGTTGGCAGGCTTATTTCCTTCTGAGGGCTGTGGGCCCTCTCTCCTTGGCTGGTACATGGCTGTCTTTCCCCTGTGTCTTCACATCCTCCTCCTTGTATGCATCTCTCTGTGTCCAAATTTCTCTGTTTTATAAAGACACCAGTTGTATTATATCAGAGCCCACCCTAATGACCTCATTCTAATTTGATTACCCCTATGAAGACTCTGTCTCTAAGTAAGGTCACACTCTAAGGGATTAGAGGTTAGGATTTCACTATATTAATTTTATTTTTAAATTTTTTAAAAGGTTTTATTTATTTAATTGAGAGAGACAGTGAGAGAGACCATGAGCAGGGCGAGGGTCGGAGGGAGAGGGAGAAGCAGACTCCCGGCTGAGCAGAGCCCAACCCAGGGATCATGACCTGAGCAGAAGGCAGACACCTAACCCACTGAGCCACCCAGGCACCCCTTCACTATGAATTTTAGGAGGGCACAGTTTAGCCTATAACATCACTGGGCAGAAGAAACTGCAGAGAGGGGTGATTAGATAACCTGCCTAAGACCACAGGATCTCCAAGTCTAGGTTGTTGTATGACAAACTTGTGTTCTTCCCACCATAACATAAGAACAAAAGTTAATATATGAAAAATAGGGTAAGTAAATAATATCGTAATATTCTTAATATGTGTGACTGAATGTATAGGGATATGTGGAAAATACACACATGCAACTAAAACATTTGAATCAGTGTCTCAGTATAGATATAGTTTAAATTATAATTGTAAATCTGATTACACATAACGTAAAAGCTAAGTATGCTTTAAGCTCTATACACTAAAATAAAGCCAACGAAAGAATTCAAGAAGGGTAGGTAAAAAGAATCACTGGCCCACCAAACAGTATCACAAAGCAGGATTTTTCGAGGGTAAAGCCATCCAGTGGTACCTTAATTACATCTATAAAGACCCTTATTTCATATAAGGTCACATTCTGAGGTTCCAGGTGGGCATATTTTAGGGGGCCACAATTCAGCCTGCTACAGTATTGAATAAATATCTCAAGTAATGAATGAATATGCAATGTGGCTTCACCATATTTAGTATGAATAGTTATGCATTCATAACTACATGAAAGTAAGCTATATTTAAAAGCGTACCGAAATGTAAATGCAATAGGTCATAAAAAAGATTCTGATCTTATCAAGAAAAAAGAAAGAAATATAAATGCAGATGAAACATTCGCAGAGCATAGAGAACACAATAATGGATGCTCAAAGAACATTTAGATGCATATGATAGAGGGTAGTTTGGCCTTTCAGTGTCTAGAGTCTTAGATTGGAAAGAATGTAACATAATTTGTGGTCCAGTAGCATAGCAGATTATGTTACACTGAAATTTTACTATTCCTGGAGTTATATTATTTGCTATTTGAACTTCTCTAAAGTATTAAGCGATACTACCTATTAGTATTGATACAGGTGTTCAGTGGTTTTAAAAAGACTTAGACTATAGAGAGATATTCTGATGTGGATTTTTAATAGGATCACACCGACTGCCGTTCTTTTCTAGCTTACTTTATTAGTGGCCCTTCTTCAAGAACAGAGGGCTTAGAAGCCTCTCATCCTTCCCTCCCATCCTGTAATCCTCAGAGGAAACTCAACATGGCCAGTGAGGAAGTGTGTGTCTTCATAGCACAGTCGTACTAAACAGAAAACAATTTTCTATCCCAAAACGTGGCTGAATAATTTCTGGTACCTAGTAGAAGCGTCATTTTCAATAGTGATGTGCTAAGGAGCATCCTTAGTCAAGAAATGGGCAGCTGAAACTTCACTGAAAAACTGAGGGTAGTAGGTCGGATAACAGCTAGACATGGAATAACAGAGCTTGTCCAGCTCATCAATTATTGACATCACGGGGAGTGGCTGTTTTTCACTGTATTAATAGATGCAAGTGAAAGCTACACGGGGCCCCAAATCGGCGAGGCTCAGTCCGTCTAATTTGAGAATCTTATTTCCAAAGAGGCAAGGACTTCCATAAATTTAGATGTAGGATCACCCCCACATCCCTGGAAAAGCCGAGCTAATCCCCCTGGCTGTGCATTGCTTGGAATACAGTATTGTATGTTAAAAGCGCTGAAAAGAGAGTTCAGAATGGAGGGCCTTAGGCTTCGCTGTCATGAATCTTCCACCTTTGCTAGTCTTAACAGTCAGAAATAATTTTGAAATGGACATGGGGCACAGCCTGTGCAGGGGAGGAAGCCGCACCACTTAATTTCAGTGCCAGGCACAGTGTTGATTTGACCGTTTGTACTTGTCAATAGCCGCTGGGGGCAACCTCCTTATTTAACAGCAGAGGGAAAAATGAAATATGTTCAGCTCCTACCTTGAGACATAATCATTATTTAATAATGTGCTGTGTATGAAACATGGGTTTTATTTGACATATCATATGCTAATAAACTCCAGAGTATTGCTGAGCTTTGAAACGGAGCCGTGAGAGCAAGGTGGTCATCTGCTTACATGAGGTAGTACCCTGTACCCTGTTGAATCTTGGGGCTCTTGCAAATCTTTATTAGCTGATGTATACCCAGGGGGGAGAGGACAGCTACTTCTACCATTGAAATGCGACGGAAGTTCAACAGTAGTCGAGGAACATTGCGTTAAGATGGAATAAAGAACAAGGGGCTCCTGGGTGGCTCAGTCAGTTAAGCATCTGACTTCAGCTCAGGTCATGATCTCGGGGTCTTGGGATCGAGCCCCATATTGGGCTCTCTGCTCAGCAGTGAAGCTGCTTGTCCTTCTGCCCCTCCCCACCCCTCCTGCTCATTCTTTAAGAACGTTATTGAGCAACTCTGGTGTTTGACTCGACATTGGGGGACATATGTGGGATTACACTAATACGCTTTTCTTTCCAAGGAACATTTATAGTTCAAGGAGGACTTCAGTGCCTTATTCCAAAAGAGAGACTAATCATGGGGATTTTAGGCCCAAGGCAGGTGGCTTAGCTAGTGAAAAAGTGGAGTCTTTAGACAATTTGGCTAAGGAGGTTTGGATTAGGGGACAGCAGTCAGATTGTGTCATAAAGGCAATTAGCTGTCATCTCTCTGGGGAGGGCAGATCCTGGAGAAATGACTACAAGTCAGGAGAAGTAAATGTACACAAATGCTGATGTAGGAGAGTAGAGCCTTGGAGCATGCATGGAAGAGAACAGAAATAAATATTTAAGGTGAACATTCCTTTGGAAATAATGAAAAATGACATGCTGTTGGGCCCCGGCAGGATTTTTCAGGAGGACGCAAGCAGGATTAAGTAAATGCCTTTGCTATTCATTATTTGACAAACAAAACAAAACCTAAAATTCTAGGCAGTCCAGGGCGGTGTCCTTCAGGGACAGCTGCTGGTTTTGATCCTGTCAGTTCTAAGTAAATAGGAGGTGGGGCTGGAGGGACAGGTGGCTGGAGGAGAGAATATGGGGGTTCCCCACTGTGTGACACAGCTCAGGAAATAACTTGGTGGAAAAAAGTCATTCATTCCAATTCTTTTTGTTTATTCATCAGCTTTATTAAGATACAATTCACATGCCAGATAATTTGCTCACTTCAAGTGTACAGGTCAGTGGCTTTAGTGTATTCAGAGTTGTACAACCAGCACCATAATTAATTTTAGCACATTTTCGTCATCCCAAAATGAAGCCCCACACATCTTAGCTGCCACCCGTCAGTCCCCTAGCCCCCACTAGTCCCGGGAAAGCACTGATCCACCTTCTGTCTCTATGGATTTACTTATTTGGGATATTCCGTAAGAGTGGAATCATACAATTTGTGGTTCTTTGTGACTGGCTTCTTTTACTTAGCATAATGTTCTCAAGGTTCATCCATGTTTCAGTAAGTGTCAGCATTTCATTCCTCTTTGTGGCTGAGTATGTGGATATATCACATTTTACTTATCCATTCATCAGTCAGTAAACATTTGGGTCATTTCTACTTTTTGGGTATCATGAATAGTGCTGCTGTGAACATTCACATACAAATTTTTGTGTCGACATGAGTTTTCATTTCTCTTGGGTACGTACCTAAGAGTGGAATATCTGGGTCATATAGGAACTCGATGTATAAACTTTTGAGGAAGCCTTAGGACCATTTATCAAGCAGCTACATCAATTTTACTTTCCAGCCAACAGTATATGAAGGTTCCAATTTCTCCACATCCTTACCAATACTTGCTATGATCTGTTATTTTTAGTATAGCTGTCCTGGTGGGTATGGAGTGGTATCCCATTGTGGTTTTGATTTGGATTTTCCTCAAGGCTAATGATGTTGAGATCTTCTCATGTGCTTATTAACTCCTTTCCCTTCTTTATCTTGACTAGCAAACTTGCCTTAAGGAGATTTGGCCCAGTGCAATGGAGATGTAATGGCAGAATGCTTTCAACACTAGTATCTGTGAACAAAACAGCCCCTAGACTCTCTGCAGAAAGACCTAGGAAGGCTGCATCATGTTTGACGTTTGCCCTTGGGTCCTAGTATTGCTGAAACATGACATCCAGAAAGTCTCCCGCCAAAGCATGTGCTGCTGAGAAACGCATCCAGAAGGGTCTCTAGAAAGGAGAGTGAGGGAGGGAAAAGTGCTCCATAGCAGGCACCAGCCAGGGGCTGAGCTGGACCCCAGATTTCTAGGACAACATCAGGTAGCAATATCCCCTGGTGTCCTTTCGTTCTTCTCATTGTGTGCTCTAAAATTTTTTAGATTTTGGAATACGGTATCATTTTTACATTAACGAAAAGTTGAAAATTTTCAGATGATGTCTGAGACATCCCATTTAAGAACCAGTAAGAAAGTGTTTGAGTCTTATAAAAATGTACTGAAATTGGCAGGATAAGCCAGATGGTGAGCATGGAGCATCAACTTCATAAGGACAATGTACATTAAGAATAAATACTTTACCAAGTAAGAAAGAATTTTCTAGGTCTGAGCTCCTTCTAATGTAAGAGTCTAAGAATTGAACAGCTTATCATTTTTAAGCTCATTAAGAAATGGGAATGTTATTATTTATTCTGGAAAGACCAACAGAGTTATTCTTCAGTTGTTGATATAGCATGAAATTATTTGAATGCTGGTGGCCTAAGAAAGTATCTTTCATCACTGAGTACAGCCTGAGGGGGGTGGAAAAAGAACAGGCAAACAAAAGAGTAAGCACAAAACAGAAGATGAAGAAAAGAGGTGGGGAGCAATGAGAGTAGTTGCTATCCAATATGCACTCAACGAATAATTCCAAAAATATTGCAGGAATTCAGAGAACTGGCTTGGGTTAAAGTGACTTTTATATCAAGAATAGATGGAAACTTATAATATTGGGATTGTTTGGGATGGTACTACAGTAATATCTTGGTTAGAATCATTAAAAAATGAGGATCCATGCTCACTCTGACACTTTAAAATGTAAGAGTAGTCCTTGAGATATTGGAACTACATGAAAGGGAACAAATAAACCGGAAATTGTTTGTACCGATGAGATTTGAGTTAAGGGAATGTATTAGTTTCCCATTGCTGATGTAACAAATTACCACAGACTTAGTGGCTTAAAACAACACAAATTTATTTTCTTGCAGCTCTGGAGTTACAAGTCAACTCCTAACTCTCTTGTCTCCCTTTTTTTCTTTTATAAAGATCTTGTAATTGCATTGGGACTGAATAATCCAGGATAATCTCTCCATCTTAAAATCCTTAATTTAATTACAATTGCAAAGTCCCTTTTGCCATGTAAGGTAACATATTCACAGGTGTCCAGGGCTTAGGATGTACACATCTTTAAGGCCATTATTCTACCTATTACAAGGAGAGTGTTTTTCTTTTGTGAGAGTGAAGCCTGACTCTCCAGAGCACTGTTAAAAACATGACGGACAGCTGATGAAATCATAGGCTTGGATGGCATAGATTTTCCCATGTTAGCGTAAGAATCACAGGATAAATATGTAGAACATGATTTAACCCACAGTATGCTAGGTGCTCTGGACAGGAACTTTAGAATGGGTGTTCATACTAAATTTAATTTATTTACATTTGGAGGTATGATCTTGAACTAAAAACAGTCTGTGTAAGGTGTTGTGTGTTTTGGTTCCTACCCTTCACCAAAAATACCTTGAGGACCTTGTGCAGGGTAGTATGCTGGGTGCTAGGGAAGCTAACACTAATGAGACCCAGACCCTACAGTCTAGCAGCCTGCTGCCAGGGCGAGCAAATATGATCTCAGAATATGTCATGATAGGAACAGTAGAGTGAGCCATGGGACCAGAGAGAGGGGAACTGAAGAAAGGATGGTCCAAGAAGTGGGAGCAGAAAGTGTGAAGGAGTACCGAGAACCTGGTGGATCCAACAATAATAATACCAAATCATAGTGTGGTGTTGACTTATGTCATTCACTGGTCTAAAGCCTCTGTGTATATGAACTCATTTAATCCTCATAACTCAAGTCTGGTAAGTAGACTTCCCAGATGGAGTTTCTGAAACAGATCTCCACTTCCCCTACCTACTGCTACCACTCTAGTTCAGGACATAGGGTCTTTCTCCTAACTGATGTCTTTGCCCTCTTCTATTATCCCACACAGAATGATCCATTTATAAAATAAATGTAACCCTGCAACTTCAAACCCTTCAAATCCTGCCCAGAAAAAAAACACATTCCTTAACTCTCCATTCAAAGCTTTATAGAGTCTGACCTCGGTCCACCCCTTTGACCTCACCTCCGCCCTCTCTTTCCCTATTCCCTCTTACCGTTGGCAATCCAGAAAGAGTGGATTCCATCCACCACAGGCAGTTGTGCTGTTTCAACATCACGGACCTACCTCCATACCTCCTTCCCCCACGCAAATCCTGCTGTTGTTCAAGGCTCACCTTAAATGCCTGCTCCTCCTCAGGACTTCTTTGCCAGTCCCCACCATCCCCACCTGTGTACAGCGCCCCGCTCTTGTCTCCCGTGTGCCATGAACACAGCTCTGCTCTCCCCAGAAGATTTGAAGGTTCTTTAGAGCAAGGACAGAGAATTCTCATCTTCCCCTCTTCAGTCCTTGGCCAGTACTTGGCACATAAATGTCATTTGGCTAGCATTTTTAAATTCCAGTAAACTGAGCAGGAAGCCACCTCCCCTTAGTGTGGCTGTGCCTTTTTGACATTCAGAGAGTGGAAGTACAATTGTGGGTGATTCGAGGACACTTAAAAATGGAAAGGGCTCCACATCGAAGGCCTCTTGAATGTAGTGAAAATGAATATCAAAATCAATATGCCGTTCAGTTTAGGGATATGAATAAATGATTTCAATTGAATTGAATTTTCCTCTCTACATTAAGTGGTGGAACAAAATGAATTATTAGATAACATATTTGAAGTAATAGCTCTCTCCTGACTTCTCCTACAATTTGTTTTTACTTCTCCTACAGACCTACGTACTGTGTGTCATGGCGGCCTGAGTGCTGTTTATCTCCCTTAACCTCCTAAAGGGCAGAGACCGTGCCTTAGGCTCCCAATTTGTAATGATTTCCTGGTGTTAGTCTCTTCTTTCCTCTGTGCTAATATAACATCATTTCTTTTTCTTTAAATGATTGTTTTTACATGGAAACCTAACAGTTGAATATTGTGATTTTTGTAGGGGAGAAGTTGAATAATATGGAAAATAGAATTTAAAAAGGTGAAGGATTGCCTTCATTTCTCCTTCAAACCCACACTACTTCCCATAGGTAACCTCTAGTAAGAGGTGCACATACATACACAGGCACACTCCCTGACTTTCCTAGTGTTGGTTCTTTCTGCTGCTGCTGCTTCTTGTGGAATTATGCTGTAAACATTATTCTGCCACTTGAGTTGTTATTGAAATGGTATCTAACAATATGTTTTGGAAATATCTGTATATTGATATACACACATACATACACATACAAATATGTATATACACATATGTACATATATGTACTTTATTCTTACTCTTACTGTTTGCTTTAATGGACTTACAGTTTTTCTTTTTTGATTTTGTTTGTTGCTTAAACTATCTGAGTTGGGTTTCAATAACTGGCAGTTTTCAAAAGCCTCTTTTTTTTCTATTACTGAATATGTGAAACTTTTATATAAATAAATGCAAGATTTTTGTTAGGAGAGATTCCTAGAAATGAGGTTGCTAGGTCAGGGAGTATGTGCATTTTATAGTTTGGTAGCTACGCACGGAGAGATTGCTTCCAAAAGAGCTGTGACTGCATAGTTTCTGAGGTTGCTCTTTTCACCACATTTTCAAAAATACCAGCAATCTTTTTCGCATTCATAATCGAATGGGCAAAATATACCATCTTCTTATTTTAATTTTTATTCTCATACTCGTGAGACTGATGAATTTTGCATAAGTTTCTCAGCCACATGTATCTCTTTTCTTGTGAATGGTCCTTTGTTCAGACCTCTATTGGCTTATTCGTCTTTATAATTTTTTCGGAAGTACTCTGTGTAAAATGAATAGTTAACAATTGTTTATTATACATGTTATAGGTATCTCCTCCTAGTTATCTTTTAATTTTGCTCATCATAGCCTTTTCAATATAGAAGTTTAAAATGTGTATGTAATAAAATTACCCTTTTCCTTGTTTTTTCTAAGTCCTTTCATCTTTTTTTTTATTTGATATCTGCTGAGACAGATCCCAATTAATTATGGTTCAATTTCAAAGATTTCTTTGAGATTCTTGAACATTTTATTGTTCTGTATAAACTAACGAGTCATCTGTTTTTCCGTACCCTTCAACCGTTTGTCATTTGTGCTGTTTTGTAGGAGAATCCCTCATTTTGATCTTCGAGTTCATTATTCAATTTTCAACTATTCTGATTTATTAAGTTTATGGTAATTCTGTTTTTAATTTCCAAGAATTCTGCTCATTTATTTTTCATAGAAGCCAGTTCCTTTTATCATAGATAATATATTTTTAAAACATTCATGAGATTTTTAAAAATGTGTATATATATATATATATACATATATATGTACTTTTTTTCTTGTTTCTTCTGTTTACTGGTTTCCTTAGTGATTACTTTTGTTCGTTGAGTCAGTGACTCTTTTTTCATGCTGCAGTTTCCCTCAAATGTTTAGTGTTTCATGCATGTTTGCTCATATTTGTATCTGAGGATCTTGATAGAAAAGTATTGATAGTGACATCTTATTTACTTAGCACAAATGAGAATTCCTATTGACCTAGTGGCAAATATTGGCTCTAATAAAAGAAGCCTTATTTCCAGGCACTCGATAAGAGAAGAGAGACCGATAACTAGATGGGCTTTTCATTAAAGATAGTTCATAGCCTCTTGTCTTGGCACAGAAGACCATAAGTTACTAGAGGTACTTCTGAAATTCCCACTTTATAAAGCTATATGTACAGCTTAATCCTAGAAACAAATATTGAAATTGGCTGCTCCAAGAGCAGAGGATTGGCATAATAGACACACACATACACACACACACACACACACACACACACACACACACACACTGATAAAAATTACCTGACCAACTACCCATCGTCTACTACTTCCAGCCTTCATTACTACTTCTCATTTGTGGTTAGTTGGGTTTCTTCTGGAAAAAATCACTGATTTTTGAGGCTTTTTTTATGTGCATGACTTATAGCAGAAATTTGCCAATTTTTTTTTTTTATATTGGATGCATTCAGAGTTATGTCTTCATGGTAGATTAACACCTTATTATGATATGGCCTTGTTTATCTCTAGTAACCCTTTTTCCTTAAGGTTATTTTGGCTTATATCAGTATAAATAAGCTAGTTTCTTTGATTAATATTTACATGATACGTGGCACCTCATTGCTGTTGTAAGCACATATAACTTTTTTAAACCTAGTCTGAAAATATTAATCTTTTACTTGGACTATTTTGTCCATTTATACTTAATGTACTTACTTGTATATTTGGGTTTATATTCATCATTTTATTATGTGTTTACTATTTGGCCCATTTGCTTTTGTTTTTTTTATTCCTTTGTTTTTTTGCCTTCTCCTGGATTTTTGTCATTCAGTTTTTTCTATCTATTATCTTCTCAGTTTTGCATTTTTAAACAAATGTTTTAATGATTAAGAAATCAAAATATTCTTCCATGATTTATTATAGCCTAATACAAATGATGATTTTTACCTTTTCCATAATAATGATAGAACCTTTGTACCATCTAAATTCAGTTAGATTTGCCCACATATATTTTTTTTTATTGCTGCTGCTTTTTCTTTCTTCATTTCTGTATTTTCCTCTATGATCATATTCCTTTGGCTTAAAGAATTTTCTTTAATGTCCCCTTTAGTGCAATCCTACTGACAATGAATTGTCTTAATTTTTGTTTTTCTGGAAATGTTTTTATTTCCCCTTTATTTTTGAGATACATTTTCACTGGGTGTACAATGCTAAGTTGACAGTTATTTTCAGCACTTTTAAGGTATTATTTGATTGTTTTCTGGCTTACATCATTTCTTTTGAGAAGTCACCAATTTTCTAATTGGTGTTCCTTTGAATATTGTGTCTTTTTCCCCCTCTGGTTGCTTTTATTTTATTTGTCTTTTTTAACGTCCATGTGTCTGTGATGTGCCTTAATCATTTTTTAAAATATTTATTCTGCTTGTAGTTTGCTGAGTATTTTGAACTTGTGAATTAGTGTTTTTCTTTAGTTTGGAGGGGTTTTTTGTTTTGTTTTGTTTTGTTTTGTTTTTTTTGCCACTATCTCTTCAAATATTGTTTCTTTCCAGTTCTTTCCTCTCTTTCTGATGTATCCATTACATATATGTTATACTATTTCTTTTTTGCGCTATTCTTGCTCCCTTCCCATTCTTTTATTTCTCTATGCTTCCAGTTGGATCTTTTCAGTTGTCTTCATGTTTACTAATTTTGTGCACAACTCTGTCCATTTTTGTGTTATATGCATCAATTTTACTTTAAGACAGAACACTTTTTATTTCTGGAATCCCCATCTAATTCTTTGTATAGATTTTTTTGGTGGTTTTGTATTATGTCAATTAAGCTAGGCTAAACTACATTTCAAGAGTGTTCTTCCATATATGTTTTAAGTTCATGTGGTCCACAAAAGACATTGTATGTGTGTTTTGGAAGGAAGAATTAAAGCAGTAGTCATATTGATTTATACCTGGAAGGTCATGAAGTAACATCAGATGCTGTTGCATCTCACACACATTGTCACTGATCTGTTGGCTCATCTCATTGATGTTGGGCAGCAGCTAGCTCTTCAGCTTCTCTTCTTATTTCAACTTCTCCGAATCCTCAGCCAGATGTATTTTCAACTGTGTGTTGAAGAGTAGGAACTTCTTGTGCATGAAAATTGCCATAAAAATTAGAGGCAGTGAAGGACTGGTATGGGTTTTAGTCCATCTTCATGTGTTCCACTTATTCTTTTGGATTCTAGTTTGTTCTTACTGTTCTGAACTTTATATCTATCTTTTTTCCCCAAATGCTTAACATTTTAAACATGAAGCTCCAGTACAAAATACAAAGACATCCACCAAACAGTGAATTTTTAACTGTTGTGTAAGGGCAAATCCCTATAATGAACCATATATATATATATATACACACACACACACATGTGTATATATATATATGTTTATATATATATACACACACATACAAACACATATATATATGGAGAGAGAGAACATTGTTTATATATAATAATGCAATGTTTATATGTATATAAAATGTAAACATGACTGACTCAGATTCTAATTACCTAATAAAAACGCCAAGCATTTCATCTTTCATTTTTCTTTCCTTGTTCATATTAATCAGTTTTTTATAGTTTTTATCTTATAAACCTAATGTCTGTATTATGTATGAATCTGCTTATGTTGCCTATTTTTTCCTCTTGGTTTTTGGACACATGGCCCTGTCCCTTACCATGCCTGGAATACTTTTAATAAATGAAAAACACTGAATATATAAATATGGAAGAAACCCCAGATATTGTGATCTTGCACCAGAAAAGGATTATCCTTTCCTCTGCTAGGTAGATAGAGTGAGGGGCTATCTTAAATCAGTTACGAAGGGACCAGTTTTAGGCTGGATTCAGGTTTTTAATAAATTAAACTAAAACTCAGTCTATGTCTCATTTTCCCTGTCTCTAGTCCAGAGGTTTTCATGCTTCCAATTAAGAGCTTGCTGTATTCATAGGTCCATTTACCCTAGCAGCTCTTTGTCATCTCAGCACCAGGAGATGCAGAATTTTCCACTTTACTTCTCAGAGTTTGTAGCTTAGTTCTTAAGCCTCCTATTTGGTACACCTTCAGAATTTGGCACATATTTTGAAGGGGAGAGGATCAGTTCTCTCTTGAAGCTCCTCAAGTATCCAATTTCATAACTCGATCTCACCTAACTTCCAAAATATTTGTGGGTTTCTCTATCCTCAACAATGGCCCTCTGCCCAGTCAAAACCCATTTTCCTAGTCTACCCATTCAAGAATCAGCACAGGCTTCCAGGGAAAGTGCAGCTGAAGATCATTATTATACCTTTCTAAGAGTCTCCCCTTTCCATGCTTTTAGCCTCTCCAGATTTCATTATTTCCGCAGCTGTGTATATCTTTAAACAGAGGATTTTTGTGTTTGTTTTGCTTTTGAAAAATAGTTCTTCTCAGCAGATGACTTGGTCTACCAAAAAGTACTTTAAGCTACATGGAACAGAAGTGCCTATCAATCTATTCTTATTTATGCCTTCCCAAATTCCTATCAGTATACTGCTGTGCTGTTGGGATATCTGGTTTTCCTGTCTTATCATGGCTTTTTTAATAGTTATAAGGTCATATCAGTAGTAATTTGAGAGGGAAGACAGGTTTACATATACCTTTAGTAAGCCATCATGAACTAGAAATCCCATAATATTTTGAACCTTCTGACCCATATTTTTTATGTTCAATTAACCAACATATAATACATCATTACTTTTTGATATAGAACAGAAATTAACAAACACAATCTATAGAAACAGGAGCTTTATAAGCAATATGATGGCACTAAACTCATACCTTTCAATAGTTACTCTCAACCTGAATGGGCTGAATGCTCCCATCAAAAGGCATAACATTTCAGATTGGATAAAAAAGCAGGACCCATCCATATGCTGTCTACAAGAGACTCATTTTGAACCTAAAGACACCTTCAAATTGAAAGTGAGGGGATGGAGAACCATTTATCATGGCAACGGACCTCACAAGAAAGCTGGGGTAGCAATTCTCATATCAGACAAATTAGATTTTGTACACAACTAATAAATCCTTATGACCTATGTTATAGTTCTCTGATTATGTCTGTCTCTATTAATATATTATAAATTTCTTAAAGGTGAAGACATATGTTATTCATGTTCATGCTTGCCATAATAGCATGTGTAATCACATATAGTAGGTACTCTTCTTTCACTTCTTACATAAATTATGAAATAAATGAATAAATGACCTCATGATGTTCATGGTCAATGGCTTTATTGGCATCTTTCACATTATAAACTGTATTGCTTTTAAAAACACACCCAAAAATGTATATAATATTAGAGGCAAATATTTTGTTTCTTTATAGAACCCAGTATATTCTATGCCCTTAAACAAAACTTAAGGAATAATAGAAACAAATTTTCTCCAGTTCCTGGGATTTCTCAGAGAATTCTTTAAAAATGAAGGACTTTAATCACCTGGTCCCTTTAGATTTTATAGTAGTTCAGGAAATATACTTTTTAAATTCCTGATATATATGTCAGTTCTCTCCTAACACTTATTTCCCTTTAGAAAAGAAGAAAAAAAATCACATGAAAAAGGAAATTGAAGAGAAATGTTACCTAACACATAAAAAGTCATACTTTTCAAAGATTATATTTCCATTTCTACATAATATGCTCTCATTATGAAATCATCAGTGCATTTTTGAGTCATAAACAAGACACTGAAAAGAAAATGAAAAGCAATGAAAGTGGCTTTCTGAAAAGTGACATCTATTCCAATCTCAGAAAAAAATGAACCTCCTGAAATATTAATTGATCATAATGAAGAGGCCAAACTTTAGATAAGCAGAGGAGCCAGTGAGTATTTCCCATAGGCCTGCAGCTTGTTGTGAAGGCACCTATGAACACTGGCTTTGAATTTAAATTTAAAAGTAAATAAAAATAGATCAGACTGTCAACTTAAAAACTTCAACTGGGAATGCCATGCTTCTGTTCCTTTGCAATTGAAACGCAGAGTAGGAAAAAAACATAATTGTACTAGAAAATAAAATTGCCATGATTCCCAGCCATTAGAAAGGCATTTCAAAAATATCGGCCTCTGCTTTCTTCCCAAATTTAGACATGAATTACAGATATAGGTCATCCCAGGAGCCAGTGAACAAATGCCCAGTTATTTTGGCAGTTTTCCAACTCTGTCGAGAGACCCTTAATCTGAAGTCTTTTTCATAACTGGTTATAGGAGACGGTGCCACTATCTACGAAGTCCCAATCCCATTTAGTCTTCATACTCTGGACTTCTCCTTTGACTTTACACCTGAATATTTCATTTTCCATGAGACTACTATTTATATAACTTGTTTGCAAGAAACATAACAACTTATTAAGCACAGTTCTTTCAAAGACCAAACTTTTATTACCAGAGGCTTCAAATGGACACCTCTCTGGAATGGGCCTCATATGTGATGGAGTTAAATATGGAAGAAGACTGTCAAGTTCCCAGCTCAAAAGTGAATGCCAAAAATAATGACAGATTCAGTAGCTCTGCAGTGCCTCGGAGTATTCAGAAAGAGAGGCCTAAACTTTCTTCATCTTTACATTGTGTTCTGAAGTCGCCACCACTGTATTTGGAAGAGCATAAACTTAGAGCAGTGAAGGCTCATCTTAGCCCTTCCTTTGCATGTCTTTCCATAATGGTAGGCCTTCCCTTTTCTCTAGCATTTACCCTGTTCCTGTGGTGCGCAACATTCCCCACTTTTGGGCACACAGTTTCCATTCCCAGCACTGTTTATCACGCAGTGAGGCGAAATTATTTAGGATCTGGTCTTAGAAACCTAAATACTTGTGGATACAACTTCAGGTAGTTTCATGCCTAAAGAGCCAGCGATGGCCCTTTCTAAATATTCATGCATGAAGCTCATTAACAATTTCCTTCTCTCAGAAGCTGAAGATAAATCCTTTAATTTGAAGTGGCCTTAACACTAATGAGTCATGTCATTACTCTGAAATCCTTTAAGTTGTTGGGTTTTTTTTCCTCATTGTCTTAGTGAGGTAGAAATTAAGGACAGCTCCCATTAGCTCTCTATATTTCCTGAAGCATCTGCTCGTAGTTACAAATTGATCCATCCTAAATATTTATTTGTCTGTGAATGTCATGGAGTCAACACTTCACTTTAGACATTTTTCCCCCAAACACAAAATTTCTTTTAAAAGTTCTGTCAATAACATCATTTGCAATTTAAATGCTTTAAAAATATGATCCTTCCTGCTGTGTTTTTGAATACTTCCTTCATATTTAATTGCTATAGACACTTTAGTTCCTAATTAAACTTTATTGTTTATGATGTTGCAGTCATTAATAGACATGATGGGGGGAAAATGGCTAGTTCTAGTAAATTCTCTGGCTGCTAATTCTAGTTTGAATCTTAATACCTTCCATAGCTATAATGAACTCATGGGGCTGAGAGGAGAATGGGTAGAAAGTGAGACACAAAGCAAGTACATAGTTCATGTTTTTGAGGATTTACTAGACATTCTGGAAGACAAGCTTGAATTGGACTTGAATTGAATTGGACTCCTTGATTTGTAGGGGAGATTAGCTTAGAAATAGCATCTCAAACACTTGCAAGACGAATATCCTTATTTTTCAAGGCTCCTTTCTCCAGCACATCCCTAGGTTTTGCATTGGTGACAGAGAGGAGTGTATATCGCACACACAAAGCTTGCCTCATCCTCGGAACCCTAAATGACTTTTATTGTGAGAGAATGGAGACACTTGATGAATCTGATGGGGTTTGGTCATGGAAAGATTTGCTATGAGCCATTGCACCAAGGTTGAAATGCCCAAGAGGCTGACAAGCTTATTGCCCATTTCGGAGATTAAATAGTTTTGGAAAAATTTTCTCCCCTGGCAGTTGTAATTGTGTCTGTGAAATAAGTGTTCATTCTGCTTGAGCACCGTGGTTTGAATGCTTCCTTCTATATTTTCCCCCAGTGGATTGATTCTAAAAAGGTCTGCTCAGATTTCCCTGTACCAATGCAAATTAACCCATGAACTTGATAACACACACCCAACCCCCCCACACATCCTTGCCATGTCCCATGCTAATGGGTAATCAGAGACACTGCCAAGTCCCTTTATCATGGATTATCTTTGTAGCTGTTGGAAGGCAGGGAAAGGAGCTGAAAATTCTTCCAGGTTAATGATGTGGTTATAGGAAATGGACAAAAGCTACTATCAGTAACCTTGGGAGTCTTGAGCTGCCAGACAAGCACTCACGAGTAGATAAAGTGGTCTTTATTTGTTGGGACTTCCAAAGCATGCGGGAGTGCCTCAATTACCCCCCAAATAAGGTGAGGGTAATATCTCAAGAAGAGGGAAGAGGGTACACGCATAAAAAACACAGGTTCATCATAGACAGATCATCTGTCTATTCCCTGACTTTGCCCAGGGTCAACATTGCATATTAGTCTGCTAACTGTTAGAAAACATCTGACCTTTTGGGTGATTTGGAATGTTTCTGTTTCTAGCCTGGGTGGATAAAAAACATTATGTTTTAACACAGACCACACCATATTCCTCTTTCTCAGTCAATCAACACCTAGAATTCTTGGGTTTACCATTTTAAGGAAGCCCCAAAACTGAGTGTGAGAATATCAAAGAGAACTGGAGACAGTTAATAATATTTATTTCTGAATATTCGCTGCATCCCTAGGACTGTGCTAAGTCTGTGAATGATTATTGTACTTAATCCTATAACAATTCTATAAAGTAGATTCTGGTATTATGCTGTGGAAACTGAGGTCACATGATTAGTAATTAGTTCAATCAATTTGAACCCAGGTATTCCTGATCCTAGAATGTGAGCTCAAATTATAATCCTATATTGCCTTCCCTTTAATCCTCGGTACCTTGAAGAAGGAGGCTGAGCTGACGCCAGAAATAAGATGATTCTCTACTAACTAGAAATATATACTGGATTGCGTGGGTCTGATCTTTATGACATTGTATTAATTGGGATGACTTCTCGCTAATTTTGAAAGTGCTTTTTGGTGGCTCCAAAGCATCCTAGGGTGGTGTTTTTAGCCCTATTACCTCGTTCAGGTGCCTTTCTCCCTCTGCTTTTACGAACTTTCAGTGCTGATCAGCATCCGTGACTGAGAAGAAGCAGGTGTAATCCCAGGATATGAGTGAAATGTTCAGACAACTTGTGGAATTAGCTCAGCATCACATCCAAACCTAGATCCACCTGTTAGCCAAGTGACAAGAGAACATGAAGGAATCTAGGCTGAATATGGCCCAAGTCATACTAGATGTTAACTTTAGGCAGATCCTTTTTGAGAAAAGCAGAAATCAGAATGGGCAACAGAACTTGAAATATAAGTATAAAAAGATCGTGAAAATTTACAGTTAGAAGCATGTCTTAAACGAAGGAGATGACCACAGATGAGGTCAAGTGATGGGTGTACAGGGATTTGAAGTTGAAGATGGCAGGTTGATTGCTATTTTCTTACAGTTTAACCAATCGGAAATGAGTAATTATTATTATATGGATTCTTGTATGTTGTCAGTTTATGTGTCAAGGGCAGACCTCTCCAGAGTCAGAGGATATTCCTTTCACATTCACTGCCTGCTAGTTTCCGTCATTCTTGGCTGCATGTGTTTCCTTGCTTGGTTTATCCAATTCTTTTCTTCCCTCCCTGGGCCGCCAAGTATTCAGATACTGGAAGGAAGGGAGATCAGGGGCAGGTGCAGAGACCTTCCCTGTCTCACATGGATCTTGTAGGGATTAATGAACTAACATATTCTAAAGTGATTTTAAAAGGTGAAGTGCTATATAAGTGTCAAGCATGATTAACTAGCAGCCAAGTTATTAGGCACCTGAATATTATGCATCTTTTCTGAATTTTAGGAAAATGGATGTGCATATTCATTTTCAAAAGCACTATTATTTAAATGATATTCAGGCACTCAAATAAAAGTCTAGCCCAGTTCTAATTATCTCTACTTTGCTCATACCAGTCAGGTAGACCTTGAGAGTGGCATACTTATGCAACTGTGAGTGAAATAGATCCAATCACCAAAATACACAGTATAATGCAAAATATTAGTTGCCTTTCAACCTACACCTCATCCTTCTAGCGCAGGAGTTATTGAGGCTTGGTGGTTGGGAGTGTGAACTCTGGCCCGGACTCCCTGGGTCCAAACCCTCACTCCACTTCTAGCTAAGTGACTTGAGGAAGTTGTGTTACCTCCCTTTGCATTAGTTTGTTTATGTAAAAACTGGGAACCATAATAGTACCGGTTTCATCCTTCATACAGATAAGGTGCTCAGAAAAGCAGTTCCATACATGCGGCAATTGCTTCTGAAATGTCAGCTAGTATCATTGTAGTCGTCACTAATACTGACCGGAGTGGGTTCCAGCCGTGGATAGAGAAATAATAAATAGAGGTGGTGGTGATTATGCTTGCACTCCTATGACATTTGGCAGCTTACGAAGCCATTGACTTACGATAGTAACCCATGGTTTCGCAGCAGTTGCTCTTTGCCTAGATCCTCACAACAACGTGGTGAGTTAGCTTGCAGAGTGGTAGCTTTTATTTTTGCCTCATTTGCTCAGCGAGGTTTGAACCCCCTTCGGTAATTCCCTCTAGCCGCTACCTTTTACCCTAGGTACACAACCCCGTGCCCGGTCAGTCACAGACTTCTCGTCCTGAGGTAGGCATGTGAGCCAGCATGGCCAATCAGAGGCCTCCCCTGGCATACTAAAGAAGGATTGGATTTGAACTTGAAGAAAAAACAGCTTTGCCTCTGGGTTTATGATTGTAGAAGAATGTGAAATTAGGGTTAAAAGTGGCTGAGTTCATTCAAGTGAGGAAGATACGGCTGCAATAAGAGAATGAAGCCAGAGCAGAGCAAGGCTGAGCTGCGAGATGGAGGAAGAAGGGAGTTCTGGTGGTTTTGAGTCTTGATTGTAGCATTTGAGGCCCACGTCCCCATCCTTTGAGTTGGTCAATAGCCCAATATCTCTCCCGGCCGAATGAGCTAATAAGCTTATTCTTGTGTTCTCTTAAAATACTTTGAATCTGTTCGTCTCTTGTAACTTAAAGAATCCTTGTAAGACAAATAGGATAATTCACCATTTTATAGATAAGGGAATTGAGGCTCAGAGAGGTTAAGTGATTTGCTCATGAAAACCACAGAGCAGTGGTTTTCAGAACCAAAACTTCATGTCCTGGTGAATGACCCCAAATGCTATATTCCAGTGAAGACAGCAAGGCTGAGGAACTTGGAGAGGGAGCTGGTTATTAATGAAAGGGGCAGAGGAGTTTCAGGGCCCCATCAGGTCATGGCTGTCCACAGGGCTAATTCAGTCGCTGGTTCATCAAATATTTGTTCAGTCACGGAACAACAATCTAAGGCAAGCTGTTTAGGCAGAGGAAGCGAGTGATCTGCAGGTACCCCTGGCTCTGCCGGGTACCTCTCTGCTCTCAGCTACGGCTGGCCCAGCAAGGGGTGAGAAATCACAGAGCCAGCCTACCTCTGTTTTCTAAGCTGCTACTCTGGCGAATGCAATGCATGCAGTACATGTCAAACGCTTGGGCCTCTCAGGAAATTGATTACGGATCTTGCCCCTTCCTTAAAAAGCAAGCTTTTGTTTTTATTAGCATGTGTAAATATGGAATAACTTGGGAATGCAAATATGGATGCCATTTTATTTCTCTGACGTGTTTGGCAGCAGCCCGGGGCAGGGTGGCAGTGAATCAGTAAACATCATGGGTACACTACGCGGGGAATGCATCAACTGTGCACACTACTAATAGGCTTATGCCATATGTTCCATAATAGCATGTTTGCTAACATGGGACTGGGCTGCCCGACGGTATGACAGAGCTGCCACGTCAGTTTCTTGATGTATAGAAACAGGCTCTGCTAGCCAGATGTAGAAATCCAGCAAGGTCATTTTAGGCGTAATTTCCATTTTGTGTGCTTCTTTTCCCCCTCATTGACTGTAAGAGAATGTGATGTGCCTCATTACAATGTGATTCCAGATGCATAACACAATAATGACCTTTATGCCAAAGACTGAAGTTCACGTAATTGATAAGATAGACTCCCATTTTGTGATGTTGGAAACCATTAGCTAGAGGCAAAAACCGTGTTAACTTCTTGACAAAGGAGGTCACAGGGTCAAGGTCAAGGCCCAGGCTGCAGCCATTTCTGGACTCAGATGAAAGAAGAAAACAGTGCTGCCTGGCAGCCTGAGGGTTTGCAGCCTTTCCTGCGAGAGCTGGAGATGTCCTGGAGCCTGTGGAAAGTTAAGGGAAGGCCTGGGGATCCAGATGGGAACTGAAGGAGGAGCAACAGACCTGCACGGAGATGGGCCTGAGCACTGGGCTTCTCCATGTAGGACTGCCGTCCTAGCCATCACCTCCCTTTCTCTTTTCAGGTCCCTACTGATTTCCACTGCTTTGCATAGGACCCAAGATTATACTGTCTCTCTAGAGGCATTCCTTCTTTTTCTCTCCTAGATCTTAGATTCTGCTCACGTGGGAAATCAGGGATTTGTTAGGGTGTCTTTACAATGACCTGGGAAAGTTGAGGTTTCCATTTTCAACCACCCAGGGAGTAGGTTTCCTGCCAAAACCGTGTGTGGCTTCTGCCCTTTATTGAAAATGGCCAAACAAATCAAGTCCTTCCCTTGGCGATTATGGCAGTGTGTTGACTGTCCTTTTATGAAACACGCATTTACAAATGGCCTTTGACTACCCGAAGGTGCGCCAGACCTCAGGACCCTTCCTGACGGTGTGGCAGCTTTCTCAGGGTCACTCGTAACCAGCTCTTACTATTCCTGCTCGTTCTCCTGTTTTCGCTCTGACTGAGGACATGGTGTCATATCTCCTACAAACTACAAGAACCCAAGCCTAATGTAAAAAAAAAAAGGGCAATGATCAGGGAAAGTAAAAAGTCACATGTGACCTGAAATCTGGAGCTTTTAAGTAAAGAAAGAAGTAATAAAGAACCAGAATGATATTGCACTCGGACAGAGGGAAGGAGAAGTGGGGATTTGAGGATGTTAAGCGAAAGAAACAAAACACCTAAAATGATAAATAAAATGGTGTGTTTGCTTGTTTGTTTACATCCCTGGAGCTATAAGCATCTCGGCCTGACCACGGGTTAATAGTTTCTTAGGAGGGGCCTGTCGTGTGTGTTTACTGATATTTGATTTCCAGAGCTTCTAGCTCAATCAGGGACAAAGGCTCTATGTTTCGCTAATGCTCATAGATGAATAATGCCTTTTTAAAATATTGCCAACTCTGCTGTCATTTCAGGACCCCAGAGACTCTGCTTATTAGGATGGCAGGCGAGCGAAGAAATGAGTTGGGCAGAGAGGTGGCAGGGGTTAATTTCATATTTGTCACGAGATCTTGCATGATTTCCCTAAAAGATATTTAATTTCCACTGGGCATAATAACTTGCAGCTGCCGGAATATGCTGTATACTAGTGGCGAGTTCTTGTCTTTGGAGATTTATGCAAGTCGTTATTTAAAAATAGAGATCCGGGAGTTACAGCTGGCTAATTAATCTACCACTAAGGAAAGCTCAGCAAGTGACCCACTTAACTGTTTCCAGGAACCACAGCTACGCTGAAGCGAACTTTCAAAAATGTCCTACACAAAGAAACAGACAGATACATCCCTGTGACATTTTGCGATCTGCTCACAGTGTGGGCGTCCCTTCTTCATGCCCCTTTCTTTCCCACAAACACCACTCACTCAGGCCCTCGTCCATACACACCTTGAATTCCCAGATGTTTCGCCACCTGCGTCCTCCATCCCGCGGACAGAGGCTGGACACTGCCGGGCTCTCCTTCCTCAGTCTCTTCTCTCTCTGTATCGCTCACCTGCTCAGGCAACGCCCTCAGTGCATGGTTTCTACCCCATCGGCTCTGAGGCTCAAGTGATTTCCCACCAGAGCACCAACAATCTAATCTGCCTGATTTCAGAGGGCTCCTGTAAGACACCCAAGCCATATATATTCACCCATAGTTCCTCCACTTTCTCCACATGCACCTTCCTCTCCCGCCATAATGGTCTCTCCCGTCTCATACTGTCCCTTCACCCAGATCACCTTTTCATTCCTGTCTCAGTGTGAAGATGGTCTATATGTCCTGCAAAGGTCCATGGCGCCTACTGCACACCATGTCGTATTTTCTCCTTGGACTTGACAACAGAGAGTTGACATAATCAGGTCATGACACATTTTTATCATTGGTCTGTGGGGGCCCTGATCTTATTTATAAATCAATCAATTAATTAATGTATTCTATTTATTCCTCTTCCCTTCCCCCTTTGCCTAGGCAGGCATTCTGTTTTCCGTGCATTTTTTGATGGCATACATTTTTGCCAAATAATTAATATTGTTGTATGTGCATGTATTTGGATTTACACAGATGATATATATTACATTTCATCTGTTCCTTACTTTATTCACTGTCCTTTAGAGTCTATGCATGTCTCTAAATCTGGTTGCTGCGTACTCCGTGGTAGGCAAGCATCACCTTTACCTCTGCTTTCTCCGTGATGTACATACTCAGATCCCTCCCACCTTCTGGATCTCCCCTTCTCTGAAATCCTTTGGTATTCATTTGTCCTATAGCTTAATTATATGCTGGTGTTTGGGGTTTTTTAATTTTCCTATGGGTTTTCATGTTTTCTGCTTGTCTTTTGTGTAACTCCTTGGAGATCAGGGACCATGTCTTGTACTCTTCCCTCCCCCACTCCACCCATCCCCACCTCTGCAGACCTTCTTTGGAGCTTGGTGCATAACTGGGGCTCAGGAAATCCTTGTTTATTTAGTGAATTGAATAGCATGACTCAATGAGGTATTTTCTCTTCCTCTATACCTCCAGTGTCTAAAACGGTGCCTGGCATGTTGCAGGTGATCAGGAGATTTGTTTGAAGCAAATGGGTATCTTACTTTCACAGGAGAAAAGGAATATGGAATAGTAGGATATACAGAGGTCAGGATACTATGTTCTCGTTTCTAATCTGCTGCCGAGTGGGTGTGCAACACCTGGCGTGTCAGAAAGCTTCTCTAGGTCCTGGTTAAACTGAATGATTTCACAGATCCTTGTTCACTCTACCTTGCTAAGCTTCTGTGACTTCCCTAACAATTTCTCAACACGAAGTAAGAGAGTCTTCAATATGAAATCACCTGCATGGAATACAGAATAGTCGTATTCAAGGCAATAGAGCAAGGGAGGGGTAGAAATGAGAGCATATCCTACGGCTTCTGATCTTAGGCTCCTAGAATGATTAGGACAAAATTCTTGCCACCAGTAAAGTGCTTAGAAGAGTGTCTGACACAAAATTAGTGCTATGTAAATCTTTACTATTTATTTTTATAAATTTAAGAAAATCTACTAGCCTTTGCAACAGTCTTTTGTCTGGCATTTGGAAGTCTGCTCTTCATGCTTATGTGCAAACAAAGCCGAGAAATTCTAGTATCCCTGATGAAATTAATAGTTTTCGTTTATAGGACAATAATCACCAGACAACAGTCTGATTTCTTTTAGGCCCAAACTGTTGTCTTTTTGGTAATGGGCAAGTTCTAATTTTCATGGATTTGTAAAATGAAGCAAAGGAATTTGTTCCTTCAAGATCATGTAGCAGCCAATAAAGATGTTAGAACAAGAATCCTGAGTTTTGTGTTTACTATCTATCAAAAAACAACTGTTTTCTGTAGAGCAATCACTTAGAAATGGAAACAGAGCAGGAATGTGTTAATAACTATGCAGATGATATTTTTCCCTTTAGTAGTGAAGAAGTAACTAAATAATGTAATTTGCTTTCTCTTATCTTTAGGGAAGTGAATTCAAATATTGGACAAACCATTATTAAAATTCTGAACAGCATTTAATGCATAAGCTTGTTTTTTGCTATAAGGTTCCTTTTTCTCTAGGTCAAGAGGTAAAACTATTTGTCTGAAAGAAAAAACATTAAATGGTGTTGGTGATGGGTTACAGATTTTATAACTTAACCATATTTGCTTCATGAGCAAAAATAGCATTTAATAACTATTTTATTCTACTATTCTACTGGGCAATAGAAGTCTTAATCAAACAGCCTTTCACTTGAATGCTTTTACATACAAAAATCCAACTCGTGAATTAGTCTGTTATCTAAAAGTTAAGGAAAAAATCAGGTAAAAATACAAAATGAGAACTGGGAACTCCAGATGAACTGGAAATTTTTGGACGAAGAAAAGATTAAGCCTTCTACTCAAAACGCTGGAAAAATAGAAAGGTAAAATGTTCCATTAACAACAACAGCATAGCAAAATAACTATGAATCATTGGTTTTAGAGCTCAGAAACACTGGAGTAAACTATGACTTACATGGTGAATGGGGAATTTTAAAAAAACACCTTGTGTTTTTAGTTTTGTTTCTGGTTTTTGTTGTTGGTGGTGGTGGTGGTGGTGGTGGTGGCTTAGGGTATTTCTGGATTCATGAACTTAATTCAGGAGAGTACTATAAATTTGTATTAAAATAAAGGTGAGCTGTTTTTCTCACAATGTCTTTCTGTGTTGGGTTTCTCAGGTAGTCTCAGCTAAAGCTGCCAATTATTTCCATATGGTATAAACTAAAATAAAATATACATTTTGAATAGCCAGGAAGGATTGCCATGAAAATTAAAGGAGATGTGTGGGAAGGCAGTGTAAAAAATCTGAAGTCCTATCACATACTTGTTTCTGTTATTATTGTATGCAGTAAAAATCAGAACCATGCCTGCCATGTATCAGGACCTGCTTTAGGCACCGGAGGACTCAGAGAAATAATAATACTCATCTTTACTTTCAAGGATTTGTAATTCTATTGGGGAAACAGAGAATGTCATTGTAAATGCAGTGGTAAGTGCAGTGATAGAGGTATGCTGGGTGCTTAGGAGCATAGAATGAGATCCCTGACTAAGTTTTGAGACTCAGGGATGTCACAGAAAGTTAGGGAGAGGGGACGAAGGGACTCCCAGGAAGAGGACACAGCATGAGTGTAGCTTTGAGGTGAAAAATAGCCCAGTATATTCTGAGTTAGTAAAAGGATCAGTATGACTAGAGCTTAAAATATCAAGCAGAGAACAGCAAAAGATGAGTCTCAAGAGAGCAGATTATAGAAGGCCTGCATATTATGTGAAGGGTTCAGGTTTTATACTGTTGGTGATGGAAACCCAGTGAGGCCAAGGCGTAACATAGGCACTCTGGGGGAATCTGGGAGGTGCCTTCGAGAGCCTGAGGAGGATATTGCTGTAGGCCAGGTGGCAGGTGGTAAGAGCAGGAACTCGAGCAGGGAGAATTGGATAGAACAGAGAGGGCAAATCTGAAAAAGAGAAAAGGATGGCAATGTATGGTGATAAATTTTGTAAGCGTTGAGGATGACCCTCAAGCTTATAGTTTGCCTGATTACGTGATTTGTATACAATTTATATACAGAATACTGAAGGAGAATCAGGTAAAGGGGATAAGATATTTTAGGCCATGTTTATCTCAAGATTTCTATAAGACATTTGAATGAAGGTGTCCGGGAGGCAATTGGATAGATGGCCCTGAATTGTGAACAATATATCTGGGTAGGAAATTCAGATTTGTAAGTCATAAGCATAAAAGTAGTGGTTAAAACCCTCAGAGAAAAGAGGTAAGGACAGAAACCTAAAAATGCCAGCTTTTAGAAGTTGGGCCAATGAGAAAGCCAAGAAAGACAACGGCAGGAGACAGTGAAATGGGGTATGAAGGGACCCAGTAGAGTGTCATATCGCAGAGGTCAGAGGAATAGAGGTTCAGAAAAGTGCTAAGATCCGAAGTGAAACTAAAGCAATGAAATCCCGTATAAGGACTTACATCCTATAAATGTAGAAAGCCGTGACTTTAGGGGACTTTATTAGAGCAATCTCACTACAAGGTGGCAGCACAGACCTCCCTGCAGTCAACTGAGGAGTGAATGTGTGGCGAGTGAGCACAGTCTTTCTTTGCAGAGAATTTTGGATGGGAGGAAGTAGAAGGATAAGATGGCAGCTAGAGGAAATGCAGAATCAGGAGCGGGATATTGTAAGAGTAGAGTAGTTGAAGTTGGAGTTGGAGGTTGGAGGCTGAAGAGAATGAACCAACAGTGGGAAAAGGTAAGACTCTATAATAAAACAAAAAAATTAATGTAGCATGTTTCCAAAAGAAGTGGGAGAGGTGGCGGTAGTGGAAAGGGAGATCCATAGAAGAGGTTGACCTTAACAGGAAGGACATAAACTCTTAAGCCTCTGAGACCAGAAGGACAGCTGGGAGGAGGAGAGAGGGTGACTGGGGGGAGAAGGAGAGGTAAGTCACGCTTTTGGGTTAGGACAAAGGTCATAGTATTTACTCATTTCCCCAAAGGACCACATAAAATGACTTAGCAGATGAAATCCTCTTCAGAAGTCCCTCATAATCCTTTTCAGGGTTGCTCTCCCACCAGCCATTAAAACATCCCCTCTGTGCCCTTGGTTCTCATGCTGCTCCTCTCCCACATCCATGCATGGGCTTTTCTCCAGCAGTGCTGGATTCCCCAACACACGGGGTATTCCTCTAGAATACCCATTGGTTGTCCTCATTCAAGTAAATTCTAAACTATTGCATCCCAAAATATAAATACTGATATCCAGCTAGTGGGGCCAACCGTCCCAGGAGCACTTCCCCTTTGGATGGGTACTCTGGCTTTCAGGGGCCTTGCCTTATTAGTCCTCAGTCCTCTATTCAACTTTCTTCCCATATTTCCGTCCATATGCATACTCTGCTCTGGTCGCACTTAAGTCTTCATTTCACTTTTTCAAAAAGTGAAGCACCTGCTATGGAAATCACATAGTTCGAATCACAATTAAGACAGTGAAGATTTTCTGAGTCATCCCCATTGTCATACCTGACAGGGGAACGCCATGGGCAGCTCTGTACAAAAGGGAAGATATTAGAAGATTTAAGCTACAGATTAGGAGTACTATTTACCCCTTCTGTCTTAATAGGAAGTTAGGAAAATTTGAATCAACGCTGCTTTTTAAAAATCAGGCTTCACTGCTATTCTCTGGTTAGTGTTGCAATCACAGAAGCAAAGATGAAGCCATTTCCTACTTAAAAAAAATAATAATAGTGATTTTCATTATGTCTAAACAATCTCCAAATGAATAGAAGGGGGAAAAAATGCCCAGAGGAGTTTCTTGGGTCAGCATCACACCTAAATGACTGGCTCTGCCCAGGAACTAGCTCTGCCCAGGCTGATAGTAAAATACCCCGGGGTCTCAGGTCTCTATTGAATCTGGATCTAGAATGCACAACTTTATGATTAGGGGGTACTGGTTTTAGACTCAAATTGATTTGTTTCCTGTTTACGTCTTACAAACTATGAGGCATATCTCAGAGGGTGGTTGTAAGGATTGAGTGTGATCATGAATTTAAAGGGCTTAGCTTTCTTGCTAGTACATAGTAAGTTCTCAATAAATGGAGGCTGCTGTTGAATTATTACTAATAGTAATTCATGCCCTGATTTAAGAAACTTCCTGGCTTAACTTGCTCAGGCAGAGCCTGGGACTGCTTTCTCATCCAGCCTCAGCTAGATGGCTATACAATGATGAGTTTCCTTTCCAGATACCCACACACACTTGCTTCTCTCTCATCACTGATGCCTACTGTCTGTAGTCGATTAATGATCGGCCACTTAGAGTAATCGTTTCCCTCAGAACCAAAGGTGCTTACATTCAGTGGCACCCACTGTAATGCAATTAATTTGGTCCGCTAATATGCGTCTAGTAGATAGGCCCCGTATAAATGAGAGCCATAACGATAACCTACCTCCCGTTTGTTCATTTTGAAGAGACTCATTAGGGACAGTGGTCCTCGGTGTTAATGAAATGATACTGTCTAATTATAGAATTCCAGTTACACACATTAGTGCTGGAATTAGAGCGCTTGCCACTTAACGGGCAATGTCATTGTCTGCACCTTGCTGTCGTCCCCCTTTCAGATGCTTCCACCTTGGTCCAGATCTCATCCTTTCCTTGGGCCTGTTTTGGAATTCAGCCATCTTCTGAATGCTGGTAAAAGCCGAAGCTATAAACAGCTTGCTTTTTGGTGGAACAACTCAGGCCTGAAAAAGTTGATAATGATTCCAGAATTTCTTTTAATTGAGTTTTTAATTACAACACAGCAAATATCCCATTCATATGTAATTTTGACAAAGATGACAAGCAATTTCATATTCTTTGGAGATCATTTGACAAGTGTGGGAGCCTATAGTTAAATACCAACTGCCTTGTTTTTGGACAGGAGTACCTGACAACCACTTACTCGGGGAAGATCGGGAACTGGAGCATCTGGATCTCAATAAATTATTTGACAGAGCAATCCAAGTGCTGTAACACAAGCTGCCACTGGGAATGTAACTCTGATTGGCTGGCTTCGAATCTTGCTTTTCTGATTTATAGTCCACATATTATGAATTGGGATACTGTATAGCCAATGGGTGTACGGGCAGGTTTTACCATAAATAATTTTTTCTTTCTTTGGAGTATCAGCACAACAGATAAATTCTTCTAAAATGCAAAGCTTTAACTTGAGACGGGTACCACGATTCTTTATTCTTTTTCTCCTTTGGCATTTACTTAAGAGTTGTAATGGCCCATGCCCAGAGTTACAGAGCTCCAGAACTACAATTAGACCAAAGAAACTGCTGCATCCCAAAGAGCAGAGAACAGTCCACCGATTAGCTGGTCCCTACCAGCACCTCCCACAAGCTTTCAGAGGCCATGTGCATGGGCCATTGCAGTATCCAGAGGCCCCAGATGAGGCCACAGAGCAGTAATTCTCAGACTTTGTATTTTGGAGACCAGGAAAAAAATTCTTACTTGGAGTCCTCCTAAGAATAGTCACCTTTTCATTTTACCAAGTAAAGATGTGTAAATTTTTCCTTTGCACTCGTTTGTTAATTTGTGAATATTTATCAAGTACATACTGTCTGCATCTACCAGAGGATGCCCTGTAGTGCAATGAAAAACAAAGCTAGGTATAATCCATGCCCTCATATTTTATAGTCTTGGTGGGGGAAATAGTTGTTAATCAATTGTACTAACACTTATAAGATTCACATTGAGATAGGGGCTCTGAAGGTTTTCTGAGAGCATATAACACATTAATTTTATATGGACAGAGAAGGACAGGGAACTCTTCTTTAAAATTGTGCTTGGAGGTTTGGAGGCATATTCAAGCTCACCAAGTAGACACCATGAGCAATGCTCACCCTCCTGAGTTGAAAGCATTTATGGACAAGAAATTATCACTGAAATTAAATGGTGGCAGACACGTCCAAGGAATATTGCAGGGGTTCGATCCCTTTATGAATCTTGTGATAGAGGAATGTGTGAAGATGGCAACTATGGGAAACAGAACTGTGGGTTGGTGGTAATATGAGGAAATGGTGTCATCATGTTAGGAGCCTTGGAACTGGTATAAACAATGAGTGTGTTCACCAGAAGAAATCAACTGCTTCTGAATATCCTCTCTCTATCACACCTGTTTTACTACAATATAAAAATCAGGTCATGTGCATTTTCACATTGAACTTTTTTTAAATAAACTTTGGTAATAGTAAAAAAAGAAAAAAGAAAGAAAATTGTACCTAGATTAAGCCCATGATAAGAATTTTTAACTTTATGCCGAGAGTTATCTGGATGTCACTGGACAATGAATTGCAGAGAAGGAGGAGAGGCAAGAGCGAGGTAGGTGGAACAGAAGGCCAGCGCTGTTGATATTAGTGCGATGGCCATGTGATGGTGAGTAGTTGGATTTGAAGAATGTTTTGGAACTAGAATTGCTGAGACTCATTGATAGATGAGGGGATGAGGGAGGGAAGAGAGAGGTATTAAGGATAACTCTATATTCCTGCCTTGCGCAACTTGCCATTTCATATACCATTTACCAAGATAGAAGGACCAAGAGAAGGACAGATTGAGGCAGGAAGAGACAATCAAGGGTCCCGTTTGGGGCTTGTTAAATTCAAGGTGCCTGTGAGATGTCCAGTGCAGGCAAATATATGAATCAGAAGTTTAGAGAAGTATTTTGCTACTAGATACACATTTAGAAGTTATCAGCATATTGATGGTATTAAAGTCATGGAGTAGATAAGATTTCACAGAAATAAGCATAATGGAACTTAGAGCATTTTGGGTTTGTTTTGTTTTGTTTTGTTTTTTTAATATTTTTTTATTATATTATGTTAGTCACCATACGGTACATCCCTAGTTTTTGATGTAAAGTTCCATGATTCATTGTTTGCATATAACACCCAGTGCACCATGCAATACGTGTCCTCCTTAATACCCATCACCAGCCTATCCCATTCCCCCACCCCCCTCCCCTCTGAAGCCCTCAGTTTGTTTCCCAGAGTCCACAGTCTCTCATGGTTCATTTTGAAGCTTGATACAGAAGGGGAAATCTTCAGAGCATCTTTCTGTGAAAGAGATGACATTTTAACACCCAAAATAGAAAGAACATAATATCCGTTCTTTAAATTAAGGACATCTCATTGCATGAAATCTTGTCTCCATTGGCCTTATCATTCCTATTTCGCTGCAGATCAGTGAGAACTTTGTCATGGAGCAACAGTTGCAAACTGCAACAGCTTTGGGCAGGAGTCTCTGCAACAGCTTTGGGTGGGAAGGACCTCATTTTGGGAGCAGGAGTTCTTATCCACACCCAGCTTCATTTGACCTCTTAAGAACTTAAGAACTCTGGGGTTTCTAAATTAAAATAGTACACAGAGTGACATAAGATCCTACAATAGGACATCAGTTCCCTCCTATCCTGAAATGCCAAGTCAGTTTGTTGCCTCCTGTGCACTCTGTGACATTCCTAAGTCAGAGGGCTGCATTGGCAAGTGTAGTGTAGTTCTATGTGCACATCGGGGTCTGTTAACACTTACATAGCTGTCTCCTCCTCCTGTCCATCATGGCATTGGCATCCATCACAGTATTCCTTGCTAGTGGACCTAGTGAAGCTTTCTGAATTATCTCATCACAATGTTCCAGACAGCTATGGTCAATCAGATTGAATGTGGAAGTTATTGTAATGCTACTCCTAACAATAAAATAACCATTATATCATCATACTTGCAACTATTATTGATAATAACATTGTTAACCCTTTGTGTCAGGTACCGTGCCAAGTGTTGCCCATACCTCATCTTATGTAAGTCCTAACTACAACTTAGAAGGTTGGTTCCATTTTACAGATGAAGAGACTAAGACTGAAAGATTGACTTCCCAAGTGTCCATGTCATTATTGTTTTTACATTCTATTGTAATCACGTGCCATGCCGTTATCCACTACGGTGGAAACTCGCTGGGACTCTATACTTTTCCTATTCGGAACCTCAGCACCTGATCGTGCTTCGCACATTTAAGATGCTTGTTAAATATTGAAGGTCGTATATACTCTTCAATGACAGAAGCCTTTTGAAGGGTGATGATCGTGTCTTCCATGATTTAGAATCTCTCATAGTATCTAGCACAATTCTCAATAAATATCTGGAAGGTTGGCTATGTGGGTTTTAAGTTGGCCAAAAAGCTGGAAGCGAGGAAGGTTCTGAGGGAGCTGCTGGGGGAGGGATTACCACTGAAGGAGGATTAAGAAGATGCGCCGCCTAATAGACTGTTGCTGCAACTGTGGGTCTGACTCTTATTTAAGATTCTTATTCATGACCTGGGTGGAGAAAAGGAAGAAGCTGCGCGTTTTTGAAATTCACTAATAATTCCAATTTAGAAAGTATCGTGAGCAGCTCAGGCAACAGAAATAAAATGCAAATGACCTTTGAGACTTGAGGTATGTAGGCTGGGAATAATAACTTTGTGAGCGTTTGAAAAAGGCAAGGCAGTGCATCCACCTGGGGGAAGAGAATCCAAACACAGCGCTGTTCTCAGGGAAGCAGACGCCAGAGCGCAGCGATGCCAAAGTAGGCCCAGGGGGCAGAGTGGTCTGCAAATTAAATTCAGGCCAGCCAGGCAGTCTGGCAGGATGAAAGGGAAGGCCAGGTTGAGGCTGCCGGTGCAGAAGGGCGCGGAATAGCAGTTCCTCTGTGGACACTTCGAGCCGAGCAGCACCTGGCACCGCACGCTCTGTTCCCACCACCTCATTACTGGGGCAGCTCAGGCGATTTGGAAGAAGTGCAGAGAATAGCAACAAGAATGAATGAATTCAGGGAAGGACGTGGATGAAAGATTAAAAGGATTAGGTGGGCTATAGTTTAGTTACAGAAAGCTAAAGGGAAGAGGAGGGAGAGGCCCGGAAACGAATAATAAATAACCAAGTCTACTCTAAAATAACCAAGGGGAAACTTGCAGAATACCCATCAAATTGAGACTTTTCAGAGGAAAATGGACATTTTCTTCCAAGCCATGGGCTTGTTGCCTGAACTGGCACTCTGCCTACCCAGGTGCTCAGTAAATACTATCTTGTAAAATAACCTTTGTTTGCCAAAAGAGTATAGGATCCAGGAACTAGACCAATAGGAAGCACATTAGAAAGTCAGCCAACCCTTGCCTTAGTGCCCAGTGAGGACAGGATTAAAGGAACGGATTTCTGTTGTGTTATTCAAGTCAGACTCTTTTCAACAATGACATGGCCTCTTCCCATTCAGATAAATAGAGAACAAAATAGAAGCCTCTGTGGCGCAGGGAATGCCTGAGACACGGTTGGCTAGCCTTTGGTTAAATCCTATCATTGCAGTTCCCTTTATGTCCAAGGGACTGGGGAGATGCTGATTTTTTCCCCACCTAGCTGGTGGAGGAGGTGGGTGGTGCGGAGAGCTGTACCTCTGGACTAAAGGTGGACTTGGTGGACTTCACTTTCGAAAGGTGGAACACACAAAAATCCAAGTAGATGGGTTAGGGGTTAATTCTTTGTCTTATAGAAAGAAGTCTCCGAAAACAGCAACTAACCCGGTGCCATGGAGTCTGTCTTTGTTTTCTGATCATTAACTTCACCGTTCTTGACCTGAGATAGTCAGGTATCAGAGTCCCAGCCAGTTGCACAGTAGTCCTACACCCGTTAGTAAGCTCCAGCCTCAGGGGGCTCCTTGAGCTCCTCGAACATGCCAGGCCTCTGAAGCATGCTGTTTCCCTCTCTGTGGGGCTTGTTTACCCAGCTACTTCCCTGCCCCACTCCTGCTTTCTGCAGGGCTGGCTCCCTCTCCTCTCAATTTAAATGTCGCCTCTTCTAGAAGCTATCTGTTCAGAATGGTTTTGCCCCCAAATAAGAGGAAATCTCATTAATAACCTGCTAAAAAGAAGTTCAGCGTGAACAGTCCAACCCAAACCATGGCTCGGCCATGTCATCAGGGACCTGGGAGCCCATCCCTGTGCTCCACCCCCCACAGCATATGGCCTCCATCGTCATCATCTCAAGGTGTCTGTTCCACCCCCAGCATCCCATCCATGTGGCAGACAGAATAGCATGGAGAGAGTTGGGGGTGGGGGTGGTGAAAGGCTTTCTTCTAGTGAGGCTTTGCCTTTTTATTCAGGAAGGGCCACTCTCCCCAGAGACTCCTAACTATCTGCTTGATTAGAACTGTGCCACATGCAAGGAAGTCTGGAAAACCAATATTAGCCTCCCAACCTCTAGAGTAGAAGAAGGCAAGGCAGAAGGGTGGATGTGGGTAACTTTCAGGTAGCCAGATCTCGGTGTCTCCCACAGTATCTTCCCCTTGCCCTGCCCAGTTACTCCCCGTCATATTTCCCTGCTTCTCTTCATGGCGGTTATCATGGTTTGTAGAAGTGCGTTTGTAATCCCACTGGAGTGTGATGTATATTCATTCCATGTCTGGCTCTTTTACCACTATATCACCAGAACCTAGCTTTGTGCCTGACAAATGGCAGGCACTTAATAAATAGCACTTAATTCATGGGCTAGTTGGCTGCTAGAAGAGAAGAGAAGCTACCTCTGAAATCATTATGTCATCACAACCTCCCAGGAGAACAGGCTTCAGGTTATCAACATCTGATTGACATACAGCTCCTTTTTTATTTATCAAAAATATTTCAAATATAAGGAGATAATATATGATATATTCATATATATGTATATATTCGTATATGAAATAAAACAATGAACATCCCAATACCTACCACCCAGCTCTATCAAATTCACAGATTTTGCCAGAGGCCTTTGAGGTCTGTTAATATCATTGTTGAATTTCAAAACAAAGCATCTCAAGCATAGTTGAAGTCCCCGCGTCCCTTTCCCTGTTTCCATGCTCCTGCTCCTCCCTTTCTCTGCCCTGAATTTGGGTTTACCAGTCTAGTATGTGTCTTTATATTATGACTATCTAGACACATCCTTAAGCAATATAAAACTATAGGGTATTGTGTTGCATGTTTTTAAGCTGCATATAAAAATTGTATTTTGTTTGAACACTATACACATTATATAAATCCTAGAGTATTCTCCAGTCTTTTCCATCTGTCTTGTTATTGGTGTTTAACCATATTTTTGCATGTAGCTATGCAGTTTCATTGTGGGATTATACCACAATTCACTTACTCATTTTTCTCTTGACAAACATTTGGATTTATCATTTACAGTGTTTTCCTATTAGAAATAGTGAAACCGGGGCGCCTGGGTGGCACAGCGGTTAAGCGTCTGCCTTCGGCTTAGGGCGTGATCCCGGCGTTATGGGATCGAGCCCCACGTCAGGCTCCTCCGCTATGAGCCTGCTTCTTCCTCTCCCACTCCCCCTGCTTGTGTTCCCTCTCTTGCTGGCTGTCTCTATCTCTGTCGAATAAATAAATAAATAAAATCTTTAAAAAAAAAAAAAAAGAAATAGTGAAACCTGCAAGTAACATTCTTCAACATATTTCCTTGTCACATGTGTGAGGGTTTCTTAGTACAAGGTACATACCTAGAAGTAAAATTATGGGGTTAAGGAGGTATGTTTCTTCAATTTTCTTTGATTTTGCTGAAGTATACTACAAAATGTTGTACAGTTGATATTCTCACAAGTAATAGATGAGAGAAACTGTTTCTGTACTTAACACTGGGTATCAGATTCTTATTTTTGTCAGTCTATTGATAGGAAATGATATCACATTGTTTTAATTTGTATTTCCCTGACAATGAGGAAGGTTGAGGACCTTTCAATATGTGTATTGGCCAATCAGGTTTCCTTTTATTAAAATTGCCTGTTTGTGTCCATTGCCCATTTTAGGAGAATACGGAGTTGTTGTTTTTTTTCTTAGTGATTTGCAAAATTCTTTACATATTCTAGATAGAAATCCTTCCTTATTGGGGCGCCTGGGTGGCTCAGTCGTTAAGGATCTGCCTTTGGCTTGGGTCATGATCTCAGGGTCCTGGGATCAAGTCCCGAGTCAGGCTCCCTGCTCAGCAGGGAACCCGCTTCTCCCTCTCCCTTTTCCCTTTCCCCTGCTCATGCTCGCTCTTGTACTCTCTCTCTAGCTAAAATAAATAAATAAAATCTTTAAAAAAAAAAATAAAAAAAGAAATCCTTCCTCGTTAACACACATTGAAAATGTCTTTGCCCAGACTGTTGCTTGACTACTTATATTGTTTATAATATTGTTTTGTGAATAGGAGAGTTAAATTTTAATAGAGTAAAATTTATCAACCTATTACTGGGTGCTTTCGGTTTTTTATGACTTATATAAGGAGCTTTTGCTGCCTCCAAAATCTTAAATATATCCTTTCACATTTTTTTTATTAAAACTTTCAGGCTTTTACTTTCCCAATTAGTCTAGCTGGAATTATTTTCATATAATATAAAGGGATCTAGCTTCATTTTATTTTTTCCACATGGATAACTGGTAATCTCAGCAACATATTGCATGTTCCATTTTTTTGGTCACTTATTGACATCAAATTTCCATATTGGGATGGTCACTTTCTGAGTTTTGTAGTATGTTTCAGTGGTCTATTTTTCTATTCCTGTAGCATTTTGTTTATGACTGTAGCTTTAGAGACATCATTTTATAGGGTTTGTTCAGAGACTCAGGAGCCACACTGCTTGGGTTTGAATCCTAACTCTGCTACTGCCTGGCCATGGCACCTTGAGAGAGATTCTTAATCTTTTTGTACCCCACTTTTTTTTGTCTGTAAAATGGTAGCGATAATCTTATTAAACCGAATGGATGAAAGGCTTTTCCCTGGCATATAAATGCTCAATAAAAGTTAGCAGCTATTGTTTTTATTTATAGTATCACTATTATTATTACTAATAGGGATATTTGATAGATCTGCTACCCTTTTCTTCTTCCTCAAAATGCTCTTGGTTATTGTTGACCTTTTGCTCTTTTAAAGGAACTTCACGATTGGTTTATAATGTCTCATAAAAAAGCCTGTTGAAAATACAAATGGCATTGCATTGCTATATGGATTAATTTGAGCCTTCTTATCCATAAACTTGGTATACCTCTTTGTCTATTCAGTACTTTTGCGTCAATCAGAAAGTAATTTTGTAATTTATTTCACAGAGATCAACATATATATGTTAGATTTATTCTTAGTTTGTTACTCTTTTGAATGAGGTACTTTTTTATATTATTCTGAATGACTTATTACTGCTGTGTAGAAATCCTATCATTTTTATGTTGATCCTGTATTTAGCCACCTTGCTGAACAGTTACTAATTCTAATGGTCTATATATTCTCATGGATTATTTATGCAAACAAACATTTATACAGAAATACAGTGTTGTTTCTATCTTTCCAATATGTACCTCATTTTATTTTTCTTGTTTTATTGGGTTGACTGAGACCTTCTAACAGCATTAAAGAAGAGCAGTGACAGTAGGCATCCTTGTCTAATTCTAACTCTGATGGTGATATCGTTAAGTTTCATTGTTAAGTTTGATCCTTGCTGTAAATTTTTGGTGAATAATAATTATCAAGTTTAGAAAGTTCCCTTTTACTTCTAATTTCCTAAGAATTTAAACTTCGGTAAATGTTAAATTTCACTAAATCTGTTTTGGCATCTATTGAGCTTATCATGGATTGTTTTTTCTTTAATTTGTTAATTATTAATATTATGTAATGCATTAATAGATTTCCTAATTTTGAAACATCTTTTCATTCCTAAGATAACACACATTGTTTATCCAGAGCGTTTTAAGGAAACACCTGGGTCTTTTCCTAAAAGACAAGAGACCTTAAAGGTTTTTGAGCAATTACTATTTTAATTTGACTTCACATGAGTTTCTTTTTAGGTCTTTGTATGTTTGGCTCATAATATCTTTATTTCTTTCTCTCTTTTTTTTTTGGAATTTCTCTATTTTTAAAAATGAAACATGGAAAAGTTGTATAATAGTAGCAAAATATATGCACAGTGAGAGAGGAGGGTGGAAGTGTTAGCTCTGCTTATTTTGGACCATGAAAAAAAGGGATAGAAGAACTTTCTATCAGCAGAATTTCTTGGGTAACTTGGTCCAGTGCCATAATTACTTATTTACTTAGTATGTGGATGATCCTGGCCTTTTGTCTAGAAACATGGTGACACCTGTATCTAGTCATTTAGGAAACAAACCCTTGATTACTCCAGGAAACTGGGTACTGCTTGTGAAGTAGGAAGGCTTGTCTTCCTAAAGGCTCTCCTGGGTAGCACTGATGATAGCTGGTCATGGAAAAAGAGTCTGCTCCTTTTCACTTAGAGCCACTTTGGTTTTTCTCTGTTTTATTCATCTTTGGTAATTGCATCATTTTTGAGACTTATATACATGTGAAACCTTTTGTAGTTCTAATACTCAGCAAAGAAACCATGTTCCTACTCAATAATTAGAGCTTTCATATTAAAAAATTGTTTCGGTGTAATTGCTCTTGGTGGTAAAATGCCAGGTCACTGTAGAAATATGGTTTTGATAGTTGTTGAGCAGTCCTGTCTCTGAATATCTGTCCTAATTGCATGCACATATTCATACAATTACTGTATTACCAAAAGAACTGTATACAGATAGTAACAATAATGTGATGTCCCAGTCCGTTGGCTTTAAAAAGGATTTCAGAAATTGATTAAAACATTTAATGTTGGTTTTTAACTCAAGGACTTGTGAAGCAAATACCTTATTCCAGTTGGAAATGTGTTACAAAGGGAATATTCTTTTCTCCTTCCCTCTTCATTCTATAGAACATAGGGAGAAAGATACCAAACTCCTGGGAGTTATCTCCTTGATTAACTGTGAAGTAATAAACACAGGAAAGCAGCAACAATTCATGCAGTTGGGTACTAAATCTCCACCTTTATGGCCTGCATTTGCCAACTGTCTCCATAGTTGACAGATAAAGTACATCTGTGAATTTTAAGCTTCTCAGGTTACAGTTAAGATATGTAATTAGATTTCAAGATATACATCTTACCCAAAACTTCTGCTGCAGGGGGAAAAGCCAATTAAGCCAGGTTTACTCAGCTTCAAAACAAAACTTCAACTTGAAAATGGATGGAAGAACTCCACTAATGAGAACACCCCACACGGGACATGTTACTGCTTAACGGAGACGGCGTGCTCTGGGACACAGTCTCTTCCTTTTCTGAAGGCTGGAGTCAAGAAGTTTACTTGGTTGATAAAGTCAGTTCCTTTAGACACGTAGTTTGATGGATGGATGGGTGGAAATTAGTGTTTTGAAAAATTTTTGCATATAGTTTTCTAAACATTTACACTCGGATGAAAGCTGAGAAACCGTATTAACTCAAACAAGCCAATGAAGTACTTCAGTGCTTGAAGCAGAAATACGTTTCAACTATGTGGACTGCTAAGGACTAATTCTAGGCTAGAAATACTTCTGATAATCATAATGACTACAATTACAACGGAGATACATATGTAAGCACTTCCTAGACATAAAGCATTAACTTATTTGTACTCATGAAAACCATAGAATAGATATTCTGTTATTTTATAGTTAGAAATGGAGGTTTAGAAAAGTTGAGTCGTTTGCCCAAGGTTATCTAAGTGTCTCCCTTGACAGGTTAAATTCTCTCTCTTCTGTGAAATGAAAACAGACTACTTGATTGTTGCCTTTTATAAAATAGCCGTAATGCACTTAAAAATAAAAGGTTCCTTGAATCATGTAAGAGGAGATTTCATGAAGACACCAGAAATATCGGCTCATTAGGGTGAGCATATATTGTTAACAGACATGGGAAATTCATGTGAGATGAAGTTACTATATATCTTCAAGAAGATGGTAATCTAATCAGGCAGATAAAATAAGTACATGAGGAATTACTTGAAATAATTAAAAAACAAAATGTCAACAAAGGCAAGGTGGGCAGATACTTAGAATTGAACTCTAGTTCCTCTGGACTTAATTTGTATCAGCAGTAAAATGATGGGGTGGGAGTGGGGTGGGCAACTACTTCCCTTAAAGGTTTCTTCCTGCTCCCAGACAAAGGTTGGAGAGGCCAATGAGTACTTATGAATGAATCAATTTGGAGCACACAGCAAGTGCCAACTATCAAAGCAAAGTGGGGGCCAGTCATTCAGGGTCTCCTGGAGATAAGATTTGAACCAGATCCAAAGAGGGTGAGACATATTGATTAGTTCAGAGGAGTTGGGGGATATTCAGATTTGGGGATAAAGGTAGAGTGAGGATATTGATCAACTGGAGAGTGAGAAAATAGCAGGTGTAAAAAAGAGCACAGGAGTGACAAATCGAATAAATTTTTCTAAAGTAGACAGATCAGGAAAATTGAAGGAAGAAGTTGATAAAGCACATTAGGATGACCAGCGATCATTTTTTTAAGGCCCTATGTGCCAGAGCAACTGAATCAGAAACTCTAGGAATAGGACACTATTTTTTTAAACAGTTTTATTATATATCTCAATTACATATCTCAATATAGAATTGAGGTATATAATTCACATACCACATTTTTCACTTATTTGAAGTTTACAATTCAGTGCTTTTTAGTACAGAGTTGTGCAGTCATCACCACAATCAATTTTAGAACAATTTTTAACACCCCCCAAAAACTGTACCCATTAATAGTCGCTCCCCAATATCCATAATCTACCTTCCAGCTCTAGACATCCACTAATCTATTTTCTGTCTGTATAGATTTGCCTATTCTGAATATTTCATATAAATGGAATCATATAATAGGTGACTTTGTGACTGGCTTCTTTCACCTAGTGTAATGTTTTTAGGATCCGTCAATGCTCTAGAATGTATCAGCACTTCATTATTTTTTATAATGGAAAAATACTCCATTATATAAATATATACCTATACAATTCATGTATTCATTTATCAATTAATGAACATTTGTATTGTTTCCACTTTTTGGCTATTATGAATAATTATGCTATGAACATTCATGTACAAATTTTGTGTGAGCATACGTTTTCATTTCTCTTGGATATATACCTAGAAGTGGAATTACTGGGTCACATGCCAACTCTATGTTTCACATTTTGAGGAAAGAGCAGATTGTCTTTCAGAGCAGCTACACCATTTGATATCCCTAGCAGTGACATACGAGAATCTCAGTTTCTCCATCTTTGTCAACACTTGTTATTGTCTATCTTTTTGGTATTTGTCATCCTAGTGGGTATGAAATGGTATCTCATTTGGGTTTGATTTGCATTCCTCTGATGCCTAATGATGTTGAACATCTTTTCATGTGCTTATTTTCCGGTTGTGAATCTTCTTTGGAATAACTCTATTCAAATCTTTTGCCATTTTTTAATTGGTTGTCTTTTTGTTATTGAGTTATAATAATTCTTTGTATGTTCAAGACACAAGTCCCTTATCAGATATATAATTTGCAAATAATTTTCTCTCATTTTCTATGGGTTGCCTTTTCACTTTCTTGACAGTTTCCTTTGAAGCACAAAAGTTTTTAATTTTGATGAAGTCCAATTTACACATTTCTTTTGTCATTTATGCTTTTGATGTCACATCTAAGAAGAATTTGCCTAAGCCAAAGTCAGGAATATTTACTCCTTTATTTTCTTTTAAGAGTTTTATAGTTTTAACTCTTGCACTTAGGTCTATAATCCATTTCAGCTAATTTCGGTGTTTGGTGTGAGGAGGGGGTACAACTTCATTCTTTTTCACGTAGATATACAATGGTCCAGCACTATTTGTGGAAAAAACTATTTCCCCCCTCACTGAATTGTCTTGGCCCTGTTGTCAAAAATCAATTGATATAGATGCCTGGATCAAATTTTGAAATCAAAAGGTGTGAGTCCTCTAATTTTTTTCCTCCTTTTTCAGGAGTGTTTTGGCTACTTTGGATCCCTTGAATTGCCATATAAATTTTATGATTAGCTTGTAAATGGGATGTGGGCTTTTTCAAATGACCCAGGTGATTCTAATGTGTAGCCCAGTTTGCAAACTACTGATATATGTCTGAGAAGCACAAATAATATTTACTGATCTACCACTCTGCATCTAGCTCTGCGCTGGGTGACACAGTTTTTTTCTTAAATCATTCGATCCGCGTACTAACCTTATGGGACAGACACTGTTATCTCTAATTACAGGCAATAAATTGAAGTCTAAGAAAGGTAAAATCTTTTTTTTTGTAAGATTTTTAAAAATTTATTTCTTTGAGATAGAGCGAGAGCAAGAGAGGGAGAACATGAGCGGAGTTGGGGGGGGAGGGAGAGGGAGAAGCAGGCTCCCCACTGAGCAGGGAACCTGACACAGGGCTCGATCCCAGGACCCCAGGGTCGTGACCTGAGCCGAAGGTAGACGCTGGACTGACTGAGCCACCCAGGGGTCCCTAAGAAAGGTAAAATCTTGTCCATAGTTAGTTGGTAGTGATGTTGAGATTTAACTTAGTTTTAGCATTAATTATTCTAATTCCTTACCCAAGAAATGTAGATCAGATAGGCTGGAAACTACCTCTTACACACCTATGGCATATTTATCACTATTACCACATTTGTATTAGAAAGACAATAAATCAAGTTTATTTGATATGGCTGAATCATGAAGGTACATAGGAGGAACAGGAGAAAAGATGAAGCTTCTTAGGTAGAAGGAGCCATGGTGTTTGCCAAATGGCAGACAGTGACAAATATTTCATGTTCCACAAAAGCTTCTGCACAGCCAAGGAAACCGTCAAAAAACTAAGAGGCAGCCCACAGAATGGGAGAATATATTTGCAAATGATACTACAGATAAAAGACTGGTATCCAAGATCTACAAAGAACTTCTCAAACTCAATACATGAGAAACAAATAAACAAATCATAAAATGGGCAGAAGATATGAACAGACACTTTTCCAATGAAGACATACAAACGGCTAACAGACACAGGAAAAAATGTTCAAAATCATTAGCCATCAGGGAAATTCAAATCAAAACCACACTAAGATACATCTTATGCCAGTTAGAATGGCAAAAGTGGACAAGGCAAGAAACAACAATTATTGGAGAGGATGTGGAGAAAGGGGATCCCTCCTACATTGTTGGTGGGAATGCAAGTTGGTACAGCCACTCTGGAAAACAGTGTAAAGGTCCCTTAAAAAATTAAAAATTGAACTACCCTATGACCCAGCCATTGCACTACTGGGTGTTTACCCCAAAGATACAGACGTAGTGAAGAGAAGGGCCATATGCACCCCAATGTTCATAGCAGCATTGTCCACAATAGCTAAATTGTGGAAGGAGCCGAGATGCCCCTCAACAGGTGACTGGATTAAGAAGATGTGGTCCATATGTACAATGGAATATTACTCAGCTGTCAAAAAGAACGAGTTCTCAAGATTTGCTGCAACATGGACGGCACTGGAGGAGATAATGCTAAGTGAAATAAGTCAAGCAGAGAAAGACAATGATCATATGGTTTCTCTCATCTATGGAACATAAGAACTAGGAAGATTGGTAGGAGAAGATAGGGATAAAGAAAGGGGGGGTAATCAGAAGGGGGAATGAAGCATGAGAGACTATGGACTCTGAGTAACAAACTGAGGGCTTCAGAGGGGAGGGGGTGGGGGATGGAATAGGCTGGTGGTGCGTAGTAAGGAGGGCACGTATTGCATGGTGCACTGGGTGTTATACGCAACTAATGAATCATTGAACTTTGCATCAAAAACCGGGGATGTACTGTATGGTGACTAACATAATATAATAAAAATATTATTATGAAAAAAAAATAAAATAAAAGGGGGGCAATCTGCCTAGTTTTTAATAACATTAAATTTAGTTGAAATACTTGGCTTCTGAGGTTATTTTCTTTACTGACATGTGCATCTATGTAAAACATATTCTTGTTAAATTATGTAGAAAGTATAAACATTATTTGTTTTACCTTTTCCTCTCCTGAATAGTAATAGAAAGTTTGAAACACTGTGTAAGTCTCCCAAAATTGTTTATTTTATTTTGCTGGTTGAGGAAGCCCAAGTCAAAACCACCGCCATATGCAATAGTGAGCTACTGAGGAATTTTGAGTGAAGTAAAATGAAACCTTTAGATTTATATGTAAGAAAGATCACCCTATCAACAAATGGTGTTAGGACAACTGCATATCCACATACAAAAAAATGAAGTTAGACTCTACCTCACACAATATACAAAAATTAACAAAATGGATCACAGACTTAAATGTAGGAAATAAAACTTAAAACCACTGGGTGTTACATGCAAACAATGAAGCATGGAACACTACATCAAAAACTAATGATGTACTGTATGGTCACTAACATATCATAAAAAATTAAAAAAAAAAAAACCTGAAAGAAAACACAGGAGTGAATTTTCCTGATCTTGGATTAGACAGTGATTTCTTACAGTCAATGCTAGAAGCGTAAGCAACAACAAAATAGAGAAACTGGACTTCACTAAAATTAAAAACTTTTGCACTTGAAAAACAACTGTCAAGAAAGTGAAAAAAAACAATCCGGAGGAAGTATTTGCAAGTTATATACCTGATAAGAGATTTTGTATCTAGAATATATAAAGAATTATTACAACCCAATAACAAAAAGACAAATATCCCAATTAAAAATGATTTCAATAGACAAAGGATTTGAATAGATATTTCTCCCAAAAATGCAACTAGCCAATAAGCACATGAAAAGATGTTCAACATCAGTAGGCATCAGAGAAATGCAAATCAAAACCACAATGAGCTTCTACTTCATAAGCACTAGGATGGCTATTATCAAAAAAAATAGACAATAACAAGTATTAACAAAGATGGAGAAACTGAGTCTCACACATACAGCTGCTCTGAGAAAACACTCTGGTAGTGCCTGGAAATGTTAAACATACAGGTGCATATGATCCAGTAATTTCACCCTAAGAGAAGTGGAAACACACATTTACATGAAACTTGTCCGTGAATGTTCGTAGCAGCATTATTCATAACAGCCGAAAGGTGGAAACAACCCAAATGCCCACCAAGTGATAAGTGTATTAATGGTATATACGTACAATTATAGAATCTTACTCAGCAATAAAAAGGACTAATAAATACTACAAAATGGTTGAACATTGAAAACATTGTATTAAGTGAAAGAAGCCAGTCGCAAAAGGCCACTTCCCTGAAATGTCCAGAATAGGCAAATCTATAGAGCCTGAAAGTAGACTGGGGCTGGGGCTGGGGCATGGCACTGGGGCAGAAATGAGGTGACCTGCTAACGGGTGCAGGGTTTCTTTGGGGCTGATAAAAACAGTGTAAAAAAGTAGATTGTGGTAATGATACACAGCTCATGGAGATACTAAAAAACACTGAACTCTATACTTTTTTAAATTTTTTATTATGTTAGTCACCATACAGTACATCATTAGTTTTTGTTTTTGTTTTTTAATGTTTTTTATTATATTATGTTAGTCACCATACAGTACATCCCCGGTTTCCGATGTAAGGCTCGATGATTCATTAGTTGCGTATAACACCCAGTGCACCATGCAATACGTGCCCTCCTTACTACCCATCACCGGTCTATCCCATTCCCCCACCCCCCTCCCCTCTGAGGCCCTCAGTTTGTTTCTCATAGTCCATAGTCTCTCATGTTTCATTCCCCCTTCCGATTACCCCCCCTTTCTTTATCCCTTTCTTCCCCTACCGATCTTCCTAGTTCTTATGTTCCATAGATGAGAGAAATCATATGATAATTGTCTTTCTCTGCTTGACTTATTTCACTTAGCATTATCTCCTCCAGTGCGTCCATGTTGCAGCAAATGTTGAGAATTAGTTCTTTCTGATAGCTGAGTAATATTCCATTGTATATATGGACCACATCTTCTTAATCCAGTCATCTGTTGAAGGGCATCTTGGCTCCTTCCATGATTTAGCTATTGTGGACAATGCTACTATGAACATTGGGGTGCATATGGCCCTTCTCTTCACTACATCTGTATCTTTGGGGTAAATATCCAGTAGTGCAATGGCTGGGTCATAGGGTAGCTCAATTTTTAATTTTTTAAGGGACCTTTACACTGTTTTCCAGAGTGGCTGTACCAACTTGCATTCCCACCAACAATGTAGGAGGGATCCCCTTTCCTTTCTCCACATCATTAGTTTTTGATGTAGTGTTCTATGATTCATTGTTTGCGTATAACACCCAGTGCTCCATGCAATACGTGCCCTCCTTAATACCCATCACCGGCCCAACCCATTTCCCCACCCCCCTCCCCTCTTTGTTTCCCAGAACTCTATACTTTAAATGAATGAATAATACAGTGTGTGAGTTACTACAAAGCTATTAAAGAGAAAAAAAAAAAAAGATCGTTAAGTGTCGATGTGGAAGATAGGATATTAGAGACTGACACTATAGATAAGGAAGTAAGCCAAAAAAGTGTTGCTATAATCCAAGGAAGTGATGAGCGGGCTTGAATTAACATAGTGGAAATGGGGATGATACTGCGGGAACAAGTGCAAGGAGGTAACTAGGCGAAACACCTCAGCATCATCCTTGATGGGTGGTAACCATCAAAGTATTTAAGAACGCCCAGGGGCACCTGGGTGGCTTATTGGTTAAGCAGCTGACTCTTGATTTAGGCTCAGGTCTCAGGGTTGTGAGGTCAAGCCCTGTGTCGGGCTCCATGCTACGTGGAGCCTGCTTAAAATTCTCTCTCGCCCTCTCCTTCTACCCCTCCCTCCCTCTAAAAAAATAAATAAAAATAAAAAAATAAAAACACCGAGAGCTGAGGCCTCTGTCCAGCAGTTCCTATCCTCCAGCTGGCGTAATTGGAGAATCATTTTAATTAATTTTATTGTTTAGTGGCAAAATTTGCTTGTCTCTCACATTTACCCATTGTTTGAAGTCTGCCTTGTAAAAATTGGCATGTTGCCTTAACTCGTGAAAATTTTGTTTGTTTAGTCAATGATCAGGATCTGTTGTGGATTCTAGAATATATAAATGTCTGTACAAGAAAGGTCAGAGAGGCTAATTCCCAAATTAGAAATCTGTAGTTGAAAGACTAAGCTGTTAAGCAGATGTGCAGATGAAGGGATCAAACCCCCATGTGGTGTTGGACCAGCTCTCTCACCATGATTCCATCTGGGCTGAGCAGAAAAGGCACAGCAGCGCCGGTGCTACGTGGGGCTTTTACTGAGGACATCTCTTTGGAATACTGAGAAGGTCCTATTGATACTCCTGACATTCAGCATAATCAAGATGGGACCCTTTTCGGCAACCTGACAATGTGTTTACACAGACAGGATTTTTCTCTTAAGATTCCATTAAATATTTAACACCGCTAAAGAAAAATACAACCAGCAACATAGCTGTATCAGAATGGGAAATCAATCAGTTTTCAATCTTGTTTGGCAACCCTCTCACTCAACCGGGCGGGCAGGAATCCCGTGGAAAGACAGGAAGGGATGTTAGGCCTTGAGCCAGAGATGAAATTAAATCTGTGTTGGTCCATCTACTTAAAAACCTGCAGCCCTTTCGGTATGCTGACAAAGGGACACACTTGGAGAGGCAGATGCCTGACATCGCCTTTGTCTGGAGAACCAGAGGTATCTCAGAAGTCATGCTGATTGTTTCCAGCACCTTTTTAAAATGTTGCTCTTTTCACCCGTACAGTTTTCTCTGGTATTCCCCAGAGGAAGATAGTACTCGGGATTTCAGAGTCTCAGCAACAACCTGATGACAAAGTTAGGCGTATTTAGTAACCAATTTAACTTTCATACTCCCAAGCAGTAGAAATAGTAGCAATAATAACAATAATAAAAATATTTTGCGTTTATTTAGCATGGTACAGTTACAAAGCACTTCACATATATTGTCTTGTTTAATTTACCCAGTGGAAAAAGCTGTGCTATTTAACTGTTCAATATATATTTAATTTGATTTTATTATGAAAAAATATGAAGCAAAAAGTTTTTCTCCATAGGAAAATAAAGGCCATAGAAGAGTTCTTAGCACAGCTTCTGTGGGAATGCTCAGCAATGTTCTTTCTCCCTCCTGCCCCTCCAAAGATACTTTGGCTAATAGTAAATGTTCCTGATACCTTCACCAGGAGCAGAAAGTAGCAACAATTTCTCCCATTTTGTCAAGGAGGATCCATTGAGCCTCCCAAGTCCAGAGAGGAGTAGACGAGAGCATATGATGAACTTGACCACATTTCTCTGATAAAGACAGTGATAGCAAAGAAGTTTTGTCTGCCAGTTTGCCTCTCACTAGACCATAGACTTAATCTTGCAGCGTAGGTTCTTACAGAAACCAGGACAACCTACCAGGCTGAACCAGAGATTCAACATGAAGCTAATAAAGCTTGAGCACCAGGGCTCTTGACGTGCATGGGTCCCCTTTGGATGTAAAGAGACCACAGAAGGAGGAACTGAATCTTCAGGTCTCCAGTAACTTGTGATTTACTTTTTCTTCTAAATATTGACTTTCATACCTAATTTGTATTTGATTTGTAATTCCATTTTTTCTTAAAGACCCCCACTCCTCTCATTCATGTAGGCTTTAGGCCTCATGCCACTTGGATCCAAAAGTACTTGATTCAAAATAATACCACAGCAGGGGCACCTGGCTGGCTCAGTCGGTAGAGCATGCACTCTTGATCTCAGGGTTGTAAGTTCCAGCCCCACGTTGGGTGTAGACATTACATAAAAATAAAGTCTTTAAAGTTAATAGTAATAATAATATCATAGCAAATGGCCTCAACCTTCATAGCACAAGGCCAGATTTGGATTAAATGCCAAACTAGTGGTAGATCCACTAGTGATACAAAACTGGTAAGATCAAACAGTAACACACCAAGTTCAAATATGCAAAATAAATGCCGAATCTTTTTTTTTTTTAATGATGCTTCTTTATTTTTCTTTTTTTTTAGCAGTTTTTTTTTTTTTAAGATTTTATTTATTTATTTGACAGAGACAGCCAGCGAGAGAGGGAACACAAGCAGGAGGAGTAGGAGAGGAAGAAGCAGGCTCATAGCAGAGGAGCCTGATGTGGGGCTCGATCCCAGAACGCTGAGATCACGCCCTGAGCCGAAGGCAGATGCTTAACGACTGCACCACTCAGGAGCCCTGCTTCTTTATTTTTCTGAAACTGATCTACTCTTCAGTCTTCTAATCTTCCTCCTGGGCAGTAGGGAAAATTCAGTTTGGTAGTTCTGTTTTTTTTCTTTCCATTTAAATACTCATTTCCAGGAAAATGCTTGAACTTTTTAGAATTTTCCACCTCCCCCTTTCTGTTCCCAAAGATGATGTCTGGGTATAGGGAGTAGGGGTGGGAGGTGTCCCTTGGTGTTCGTATCCAAGTGCAGAGGGCCCCTCTGATCCCATTCATGACACCTGTTTTTTTCTGGGCTCTTATTGGGTAAACTTTATGGGGATTTGCCATGCTGGGAACAAAATGACTCCAGCTGGGAGCACGCCCCCTTTTAAAGCTAATGCCATCCTCCTCCTGCTGTCTTCCAGAATGCAGGATGAAGCTTGAGTTGAGCAAGACTCTGGAGAGCTAAACACAGGCCATTTCACTCTGTGGGGCCACCACCACCGTCTCCTCCCAGAGCACAACCACACCACCCCCTCCATATCAAGAGACATCAGGACACCTATCTTCCCTCTGGCTTCCCCTACCTCTCTCCCTGTTTCTTCCCACAGAGGAATTCCACAGAGAAGGAGGAAACTCCCCCATTACCCCCCATGTCCCATTTTCTCTTACTTTTGTTAGATGAGCTTCTAAGTCATCTCCTTCTTCCTGAAACGATAGACCTCACAGCTCAGCTGAAGTAATAGAAAGAGCACAACTATGCCTGATTTGTGCTTCAGGCCTGGTTCTTGATGTGTTAATTGAAGCTAACAGATTTTAGAAAATCCTTTTCATTTTCAGCAGAACCAGTTGTTCAAAACGATTGTCTTGCTGCCTGTGCCAAAGATCTGGATATCCAAAGCCGTGTATCAACTCTCCCTTTACCTTTGCAATCCTACCCTAATAATCCTAATCCTCCCTGGGGCAAATGGATGCCTCTGGAACACTATGGGGACGTGCACAAAAGACTGCAGAAAGAAAAAGCACGTTAACATAATTCAAAATTATTACCTCTACCATAAGACTATTAAGAGGTCTTTTTTCAGATTTTCTTTTGTAAGTATTTCTGTTTTGAGCAGTGCTATATTTTTGTTTTATTTCAGTTACTGTTCTAAGTGACAGTTTGGTACTCTGATATACTTAGAAACTAGTCAGGTAAGTTCATATTTATATTTGGTTAACAAATATGACTTCTTTGTATAGTAGACGTTAGGTAATAGTGAATGGCAGGTGCCATTCCAACCAGCAAGGCTCTCCCAGATTCTACTCCAAAATAGTGACCTGCTATATACATGTGGGTATCTATCTATATCTATCTATATCTATATATCTATATCTATATATCTCAGACATGGTTTGATATAGTGACTTTCAAAGGGGCCTTGCTTAACAACTAGAAGGTAAAGAGCAATTCATACTTAAGACATCCCAGCAATAGAAGGACCATGGCAAGAACTTCCATACTAGTCTTCCTACATCTACCCTCTCTCCCTATATCTTATTTTCTACACAAAAACCAGAACCTTTCTTATAAACCCAAATAACCCTCCAGTGGCTTCTCATTACTCAGAGTAAAAGTTCTTATTCTTTACAATGTCACAGCAGGTCCTACATGTCCTTCCACCTGCCTCCTCTCACCCCATTCCAGCCACACTGGCCTCCTTGCTGTGCCTCCAACCCTTGGGAACACTCCTGCGATAGGGCCTTCCCAATTACTGGAGCACTCCTCCCTGGGATGCCCTGTGGCTCATCCCCTCATTTCCTTCACACCCTGCTGAAATGTCAACTCATCAGAAAGGTTGTTGGACCACCCTGACTTACACATCACTATCTGCCTCTTCTCCTGTTTGATTCTTCTTCTTAGCACTTACTTCCATTGTCAGAATTCATTTTCTGGGGCGCCTGGGTAGCACAGTCATTAAGCGTCTGCCTTCGGCTCAGGGCGTGATCCTGGTGTTCCGGGATCGAGTCCCACATCGGGCTCCTTCACTGGGATCCTGGTTCTTCCTCTCCCACTCCCCCTGCTGTGTTCCCTCTCTCACTGGCTGTCTCTCTGTCACATAAATAAATAAAATCTTAAAAAAAAAAAAAAAGAATTCATTTTCTGTCTCTCTTCAGTGGAAAGTATACTACATGAGACGGGATCTGCTTTATTTCTTACTGAAATCCCAGCACCTAAAGGAACCCCAGGCACAAAGTATACTCTAAATTACAGCGACCGACTCATCCCAGGTTGCTTAGAAATTTCTCAGGTTTAGCAGAAAATGTCACATCCTTGGAATCCACTCTGCCCCAGGAAATCCCAGACTGTTGGCGACCCTACTCTCAATAAATGCGGGATGAAAGAAAGGGAAAAAAAGGAATAAAGACAGGGAAGGTGGGTGGGAGGGGGCTAGGGAGGAAAGGAAGGAGGGAGAGGGAGAAAGAGAGAGGGAAAGGATCTGAATATTTCCCTATTATATATGTGGAAAACAAAAGAGATATTTTTGTACTGTTTTCAAGGGATGCCTGGATCAAATTAAATATGTTTTTAAAGCGGTGAGACCCTCTTATTCTTGGTTTTGATGTTTCACAGTACCATAACACATCTGATTGGAATTTCAATTTCAGGTTTAATACACTATGCAAGCTGGCGTAGGCTCTATAATTATGCATATTCATGGGAGCAATCATGCCCTTACTTTTGATATGACTGGCAAAGTAAGGTACTAACAAGAGAACAATAATCAAAGAAACAGGGGCAGTACCAATGGTTATTTACTTACGACATTTACTAGAAAAACCGAAGCAAAATGAAAGATTGTTTCCAATGATGTACTAAAACTAGCAAAACAATGTGATAAAATGTCATTTTTTTCTTTCCCTTTACACAGTAAAACATAGTAAAGCTGCACCACCAGGCAGTCACTCCACCAGATGCAATAATATCCAAATGTGAAGGTCCTTAATAATATTGCAGTTTTAATTTTTAATTCCTTTGATATTTCAAAGATGTCCTTCGAACAGTCCAAATCAAATCAATTGGTCCTATCTCTTGTGGATGTTGTGGTCCCAAGAACCTACTGTTCTTTTCTGGGTGCATTTCAGTTATTTACCTTGATAATCCTTCAGTCTGTCTGGGCTGGGTGTGTCAGTTTGTAATCAGCTGTGGAACGTAATAAAGGAAGACCTGCCTTCCTAAGCTTGCAATCGGCAGTTGTGTTATCAGGACCAAAGATTCTCTGTTGAGTATGTTTCATTTGATCTAAGCAAATAATTACATACCTCGGTGCCTTGGTAGTTGCATCTGTATGATAGAAATAAGATTGTTGCTGCCTTGAGGTCTTTTGGCAATGGGAGAGGAGGCTTTAGAAATCAAAGCAAGGAAGAAAACACTTTAAACTCAAGACAGGAATCACATCTTATTATCCTGTATCCCCAGTGCGCAGCAGAACGCCCAAGTAGCTTACTGTGGGCCTTGGGAAGTTGCTGATCAATTATGTTATTCCATCCTGTAAGCTGCCCCATGAAGCAGGTGTTATCACACCTTGCTTGTAAAGCTCAGAGAGGTTCAGTGGCTTGCCCAAGATCAGACAACAAGTACACGGGAGGCATGCTTCAAACCTTGCCCTTCCAACTGTAGTTGGGTCGTCATTCCAGGACACTCGTGCATTTCCTTCCATAATTGAACTGATTTATGTTAACCATTTCACGTTGTTTTAATACATCAAAGCCTATCTGCAGATCCGTATGGAAGGTTTGTGCCCAGGCCCGCTTCTGTATCGTGTGTGTGCTTTCTTCCTGACGCTGTCTTTGCAGACCATCTCTATCCCAGCATGAGAGTTGTCTATAAACCCTGTGCAGTCGCTTTGTAATTTGGAATCTCTACAGGAGCTGACTGCATTGAACCAGTGCATGGATTAACACCTCCTTCAACGCGAACCATTCCCCACCCACACCAGCAGTTTTTACCCAACCAAACAATAGCAGACGGAGCTCCTACACTGTGGAGAGGAAGCGATGGAAAGGCATAGTGGAAATACTGACACACCATACATTACTTAGTGTGCAGGTGCGTTAATGAGCCCTCGCCTCAAATCCCAGGTTTGCCAAGAGTGTCTCTGCTCATGGATCACAGCAAAACCATCTTGGGTGTGAGAGGAAATGCTAGTAGTATTCACGCCTGCACTAAGCATTTCCTGGAACCCATCACAAAAGATGCATTTTCCAAATGGATTTTGTTAATTTAATTTATTTTGTTCTTCTTGTAGCTAGAAACCTAGAGGGAAATTGAGAAGAATAAGTGGGTGAAAGTGCTCCAGGGGTTGGTTGTGGAGGCACCCAGGCATTCTGAACGGACCTTGATGAGTACTGCTTGTCAAAGGATCTGCTGTGCGTTTTCCAGAATAAAATAACCCCTTTTTCAGCTGTTGATAAACTATCCTCTAGGGAAATGAATGAAGAGCCGTATACTACTGTCTCTGCTGCCCAAATGTACACTTGTCTGAAGTGAAGGCAACCAAAACAATATAACAAGAAATAATAGTTTAAAAAATACTACGTTTTCCTTCCAAGACATATTTTGTCTTATTGATACAAAACAAGTTCAGTACACGCAAGGAGGAAGAAGTATTCCAGACTGAAAATGGATTTCAGCCTGGCAAAAACAAATTAATAGGAACACGATAAGTCACTTATTTAACCCAGTACAGGGGCTGCCAGATTAACCTTGCGTGAGTTAAGACAACTACAGAAAATTCTGTGTTTGTTCTGCTGCAAAATTAGCCCAGGCAAATCAAAACAAGACTCCTAGGCAAATCAAAATGACATGTTCAAAATAAAATCATGTTAATATGGGTTGCAAATGCAACTTTATTAGCAAGTCAACTTTAGGAGAAGTGCAGTCTGGATGTGAAAACCTGATTGCTTGAAAAAACACTCCCAAATAATTACTCTCCTAATGGGACTACAATAAAAATCATGCAAGACAGCATGTAGAGAGCCTCCTCCTACTTCTCACCCTGTGTATTATTCATGGCTGCAGGTTAGCTTGTAGCCCCAAATATCATACTTCTCACCAGAAACAGCACTAAGTAATTGGGTGCTGCAGGGCTCACTGTTCAATACTGAGTCATTTTGATTAGACCCATATTTTATCACTAGTGCTATTAACATCAGAGGTTTTTTTCAGCTATGAAACTTCTATGTTCTTGGACTTGATGTTCATAAAATTAAAGAAATCAGTTTCTTCCATCTACTTTTCTCTTCAAGAATCAAGTGACTTAGTGTTTCATCCAGGTCTAGGTGGCTTGAATCACCAGTCACTTTCTGTCTGATGCTAGATTGTGAACTCAGTCCATTTTCTGTAACTGAGCAGCAAAGTTAAAGAAGGGCTGGGCCATGCCCTAAATTGTGGAAGACTTAGATCTAATGTAGACAGTTAATTCAGCCATTTCTGAGTAGTGTGCACTCATATTGGTTGAGCTAATAATGTCCCTCTGAAACCAATATGAACTTTATGGAATATATTGATAGATTTATTCCAACTTTATGGAATATGTTAATAAAAATATCTTTATAAAATATATAAAACCTTTATGAAATACCATTAAAAATGTATGTATAAGGGCGCCTGGGTGGCTCGGTTGGCTAGGCGGCTGCCTTAGGCTTGGGTCATGATCCCAGGGTCCTGGGATTGAGCCCTGAATCGGGCTTCTTGCTCAGCAGGGAGCCTGCTTCTCCCTCGGCCCCTCCCGCTCCTTGTGCTCTCACTCTCTCTCTCTCTGTCACATAAATAATTTTTTTAAAAAATGTAGGCATAGTAATGGGCAATTCTTCACCTATGCTTTGGATCCTCTGCCCTTAGACAGTCCTTGTTTGGCTTCCTCCCAACCTCCTTACTTCCTTCCCTCCCGTCCACCTCCATTCTTTCTTTCCTTACTTCCATCTTTCCTCCCTCCCTTCCTTCTTCGCTTCCTTGCTTCTTACTTCCATACATTCAATGAGTTCTCTGTACTGTTGATGTTTCTCCATGCAGCCTATGAAAATACTTAATTCCATTTTTCTTACTTTTCGTTTTTTCAGTCCCATACTCTGCTGTCTTTACTATGATAAACTCTTCTATCCTTCATGTAGGCTACTTCGAAGTGGTGTGTACTCTCAATGTCTTTGTCCCTAAACTTTCATCTACTTCTCTAACTCACGCAGCTGGGTTTTCACACTACCATACCAATAAACTTACCAATGACAGCCTATGTTGCAAAAGTGCATGGACGTTTTCTTTGTTTTTATCTATCTTTCTGGGGCATTTGACTCATTTCCCTTTAACAAAATTCTCTCTTCTCCTGCCTTGTGGGACATCACTCTGTTCCTCTTTAATCTCCTTCTTTGGATTTTCCTTTTCTTAATCCAGAAATATCATTGTCCCCAGGATCTTTTTCTTGGTTATTTCCCTTTCACTCTATGTGTAATTCTTAGGTGACCTCATTCATCTCTGTAGCTTCAGATAGCATTTAAATGTTCACAGTCTCAGCCTATGCCTGTTGAGATCCAGAATCAAATATCAGTTATCTGTTAGATGTCTGTACTTCAGTACATTTGTAGGCAACTAAAACTCGAACTACCTGAAACTGGAACACATTTTCTTTTCTCCCAAAACTTCTCCTTGGTTTCTTTTCCCTAAGATGGGCAAAAATGACGGATATCCTTAGTGATGGGCAAGGCTTCTCATCTTCCACATTCAATTTTACACTGAATATTATTTATTCTATGTCATATCTGTACTTCTCCCCATTCCCCCTGCTTTTTTTTCTTTTTTAAAGTATTTTTGCTGAAGTTAATTGACATACAATAGCCTATTAGTGTCAGGTGCACATCATAATGATTCAATACTTTTATACATTACAAAGTGATCCCCACAATAAGTCCAGTTACCCCCTGCTGCCTTTTAATTGGAATCTTTTCACTGAATTATTAAAATTTCTTCTGAAATACTACTATCTGTACTTCTGGTGTGACCTCCTCCAAAATGCAAATCCAGTCGTATCACGCCCCTGATTAAAATCTCTTTATGGTTTCCTACTGTATTAGTTAGGGTTCTGCAGAGAAGTAGGACTGATAGGTCATAAGATGTTGGATCACACAATCATGGAGGCTGAAAAGTCTCACAATATGCCATCGGCAAGCTGAAGGACAGCGGTGGTGTAGTTCAAAGTCCTATGAACCAGGAGCTCTGAAGAAAGATTGATGCCCCAGCTCAAACAGTCAGGTAGAGAGTGAATTCAAACTTCCTCTGCCTTTTTGTTCTATTCAAACCCTCAGTGGATTGGATGGTGCCCTTCCACATTGAGTAGGGTCATCTAGGTTACTCAGTCCACCAACTGAAATGCTAGCCTCTTCCAGAAACACACTCAGAGACACACCCAAAAATAGTATTTAACCAGGTAAGTAGACATTACTTAGCCCATTCAAAATAACACATAAAACTAATCATTATACCCACTATTTATATTGTGTACCTTCTACAGGTATTTTCTTTATGGTTAGCATGGGGTTTACATAAAATATCTATGGTTATAACAATCTATTTTAAGCTGATAATAACTTAACTTCACTTGCATCCAAGAACTCTACACCTTTACCTCTACACATTATGTATTAGAGATATCACATTTGACATCTATTTACATTGCATGTCCATAAATACAATTTTACTTAGTTATTTTTAACACTTTTGTCTTTTATCTTTTATAGTAGAATTAAAAGCGATTTCCCTTAACTATAGTGAACAAACTGATGATCACCAGAGGTGAGGAAAGGGGGGGGGGGATGGGTGAAATAGGTGAAGGAGATTAAGAGCCCACTTACCATGAGCACTGAGTCATATATAGGATTGTGGAATTGCTATATTATATACCTGAAACTAATGAAACACTGTATGTTAACTATAATGGAATTAAAACTTAAAAAAAAGAAATGTGGGAAATGCAAAATTAGATGTATGACTGAACACTAGATTAAAAATGTTAAGATAAATACAAACCAGAAAGAAAAGTGGTTTATCCACCATTGTTATAGTAATATGATATTTTGTATTTATTTATATACTTACCTTTACTGATGAGTTTCATATTTTCTTATACTATCATGTTGCTGTTTAAGATCCTTTTGTTTCAATAAAGAACTCCCTTCCACATTTCTTATCAGGCAGGTCTAGTAGTGATGAACTCCCTCAGCCTTTTGTCTAGGAAAGTCTTTATATCTCCTTTATTTTTGAAGGACAGTTTTGCCAGGAATAGTATTCTTGCTCAGAAGACTAATTTCAGCACTTTGACTATATTACCCTGAACCTTCTAGCATGCAAGGTTTCACTGAAAAGTCTGCTGATAATCTCATGGGGGTTCCCCTGAGACAAGTCACTTTTCTCTTCCTGTTTTCAAAAGTATCTCTTTGTCTTTGACAATTGACAATTTGATTATAATGTGTCTTGGTGTGGATTTCTTTGGGTTCATCTTTTTGGGGATCCTTTGAGATTTCTGGATCTGGACATCTGCTTACTTCCCCAGCTTTGGAGAGTTTTCAGCCATGATTTCTTTGAATAATCTTTTTGCCCCTTTCTCTCTCTCTCTCTTCTCCTAAATAATATACCTAATATGCTCGCATAATATGTATATTGGTCTACATATGGTGCCCCAAACCCTTAAGTTATCTCCACTCTTCCTCATCCTTTCTTCTTGTTGCACACCCACTGTTTCTAGACACTAGTTTAGCAGATGAGACTTTTCTTGAACTCATCCTGAATTTATCTCCTACTTCCTTGGCTTCCTCCCATCTCTACAGCTACACCAAACTACTTTTATTTTCATAGTACGTTATGGATTATTTTGTTTTCTGTTTGTTGTTGCTTGTTTGTTTTTATAACTTTTGTCTCCACTTCACCCTGTGATACCTTTCTGTATCCCAGCCCCCTTCTTGTAGCTATCCTCTACTTACTCTTCAGACCTTAGGTCCATCATCACCTCTACTGGGAAATTTGGTTTAGACCCCCCTCCCTAGTTTACATGCCTTTCTCTTAGCACTTACTAAACTTGACTGTGTTAATGGTAATGTTCTATTTGCCTTCATATGCCTAGAGCTTATCAAGATATGTAGCTTTTATTAAATGTTCAGTAAAGGTTTATAGACTAAATGAACAAATTAATGAAAGTGAATAAATGACTGAGCCCCTCTTGATCCCTTGAACCAAAAAATGTGGACTACCTCTGTATCCATCTATTTTTAAAAGATGGATTTTAACTTCCACATTTATTAAGGCCAGTAATCCTTATACCAGTTGGAGACTATTCAAAGCCATGATTTTATCAGGGGTCGTAGATCTACCAGATCATCTTTCTTTTAGAAAATCATGTGGGGTTTTTTTTGTGGGTTTTTTTTTTATTATGTTATGTCACCATACAGTACATCATTAGTTTTTGATGTAGTGTTTGTGACTCATTGTTTGAAAATCATGTTTTTTATATGGAACTGTGTTGAATTCTTCACCTCCATTAACCTGTATTTTAAACCTTCAGAAGACTAGAAGTATTTACTATCTTATAAATGCAAACATTCCTTTTTCCTAGATAAATAGAAAAGGAAGCTAGAATTGTAAAAAGGAAGGAAAGGCCTACTTTGCCTGAGTGACTTGATTCTCTTTATTTACCGCATGTAGAGAGGGACTGAATTCATTGTCATCCTATTATGTATGTGTTAATTCAAAACCATTGTGGCACTCACTGTACCTTGTACTATTTGGTTCTGATGGTTTGTAAGGGAATGATTTATGCAACATCCATGTGGGTTTTCTTAATTCTCTTACAAACAAAAAAGAGGGGAAAGTTTCTCTGTTCTCTTGGAGTAACTCTTTTAGTAGAAATTATTGCCTTTTAATCAAAATCAAAATACGTAATAACATCACTTTGTATCCTCTATTTTTCTCATATGTTAGGCATTTTTTGTTAAAAAAGTTCTATCTTTCTCATTGGAAAATCATCCTTAAGTCAACGAAAACGTCAGCCAGAATTGTTGCTGTAGTTCTTTTCTTTTTCTTCTTGTTGGTTGGTTGGCTTTGCAATTTTTTATATGAACTATTTTTTCTTACCTATTCCAGTAATATCTCAGCATCTCATTTACTTTTTAAACAGGCTTAAGATATTTTCCTAACCATTTAGCCATCTCTTTTTATAACAAAAGAGATTAGGTGACTTTGGTTGACTGAAACAGTGCCTGACACACAGAAAGTACTATTAAGTGCTCAGAAAATATGGTCTGTATGAATGAATGAACACAAATCCAGGTAAACATAAGAACAAAGAAAAAAAATAAAAGTGAGACTATAATTACTAGTTTTTGTTTGTTCTCATATCCATTATCTCTTGGTGGTTTCCCAAGAATAGTTAATTGTCTATGTGACAAGGACTTTATATCCTTATGTCACTGGCCTCCATTTCCTTCCCCCATCAGTTTTTGAAATAATTTTACCAGATCACCAGATGCACACCATTAGCTACTGAAGAATCTCTTGTCTGTCTCTTTAGCTTCTCCATAAATACACACATTTCTTCATTTGTTTTTAAGGCAATGCTGTATGTGTAATCATGTGTGAATCTTTATTGAACACTTATGGAATGAGCCACCTGTTCTTACAAATTAGCTGAGTCCTCAAGAAGGCCCAAATTAGTGAATTAGTTGATGAAGGAAATTTGTTGCAGAAACAGCAGGCAGCTAAGGAATTTTTCAGCTTGTCAAAAGTATTGTTAGTCTTACAGCTTGGCAAAGAGACAAGAAGATACCATTTTGAACACTTCTAGGTAGTGACTTAGTACCTTAAATTCACTAGAGAAGAAAATGAAATTGCTTGTCTTATCAGTTAAGAGAAGCTTTGCTGATCTCAGACCGTAGCCCAGAAAGTTAACTAAGTTTTGTTGAAATGGATAATCTTTGCTCAGTGATCAATGTGGCTAGATTAGAAATGCGTTGCCATAGGAGTCACAGGAAAATAGGCTTCATTGTTTTAGTTGGACCTCGGGCTCAAGCCAATGCTGAGCAAACCTTAGAAGTCACTTGGCCAACTCTCATTCAGGGAGCATGCCAAGCAACTGATGATTCTTACAAGCACTTTTTAAAAATGAATACCGGCCTTTATGAGTGAAACTGTCCTTAGGCTCCTCTCACAAGCGTCTAGTTTCTTGTTGAAACGTCAAAGGCGGTATGAACCCTCTGACAGATCATTGTGTCACCTGCCTCCTTCCACGTTACAAATCCTGTTGTTGATTGGTAAGCAGTTAGCATCAAAATCACGTATATCTTAAACATCCAGAGGCAGTGTCCTTATATTCAAAGAAACAGTGCTGTACATGTGAATTGCACAGTAGGGAGCAACTCAAGATTGGACCCTGCCCTGATCCAGGGCTCTACCCAGTTGTTCTCTACCCAGATCTTCGTGTGACTGTGTAGCCTAATCACACTGCTTGTGCTTCATCTACATGGAGGAAAAGAAAAAACATCCTCTTGACTCCATGTTTGTAGAGATGTTGGCCAGATTTGTATGAAGGTATGGTCAAGGTGGCATCTTACTCCTTTTCTCTCTCCTTTTATTTTTGTATCATACAAAAATAATAAAAGTAATAAAAGTTCATTTTAGAAAAATCATGAAAAATGAAAAAGCATAAAGAAAAAAATAAGCACATTTAATAATTTGTCTATCAAGATATAATTACTGTTAACATTTTGTGTTTATCATCTGGTCTTACAGTTCTAGGAAGTAATGAGTGGTCTCATCATGTTCTTTGAGTACTTAGAGCTATTCTGGGTAGGAGTGGGTGGTGGGGGAGCCATAGAGAAGGATCCAATGAAAATATTCACACTAGAAAAAAATACCTTTATCCTTTTTGTCCAATCTTGTCAGTAGGAAAATAGTCGCCATTCAAAAAGTATTAATTGAACACCTACTATGTACCAATTACTGTGTTAGGTACTAAGAATACTATAATTAATGCAAAAATGCCTTTGTAAGGGTCATAATAATGAAAAAAGGAAAGGAAAGGGTAGAAATACCCAGTGCAAAACTTTAAAATCCAATAAATAATTTGTAGCCAAACTGTTCTAAATAAGCATTTATAGGATTTGGTATCTGGCACAGTTTTGAGTGATGATGTGTTAAATTCATGATCAGGAATTTTTATCTAATCTGTGTGTCTAAAATAGTGGATTACTTAAAAAATGAGAAAGTCTTATCAGTCTTATTTCTAGATGATATTTTACAGCCTTTTGAAATTATTTAAGTCTGCACATGGATAGAATTTATCATCAGTTGAGACAAATCTATTAGGCTCATAGACTCTCAGAGATAGAAGAGACTTGAATATTACATGGTCTGCCCTCTCTGTTCCTACCTACTCTATACTCCTGTTCCCCATGGCTGAATCCTCTCCCCAGCATATGAAACATTAATTATCAGCCTCTTTTTAAAACCTCCAGGCAACGGGAGCTCTCTCCTTCTTGAGGCAGCCCATGCTGCCGGGCAGTAGCTCCAGTTTTTAAAATGTCTTCCTTATGACCTGTGGTTTCTTCTGTTGAAAGTAATGTGCAAGTCGCAGAAAGTGTCTCAGGCAATGGAATTGAGGCATGAGCCTATTTCTTTCCCAAGCCTCCAAGGTCAACCAGCCAGGGAGACCCTGAAACTTCTAAACTACTAAACTCTCTTTCTTAAAACCAGTGAAGAAGCTAATAGAATGGATAAGGAAACTCCAGTGGTGAATGGAAGGACTAGGGATGAGGTGATCTGGCTTTGACATCTATCACTCCTTTGTCAGCAGGGCTGATTTCATCTGACTGAGCTAGTTGGAAAGGTGGCCCCTTCCTGCCTCACTGATCCTTGTGTGGCCTGCCTCAAGCTGTATGCTAAGGCAAAGAAGTTGATCTTCTAAGCTCCATCTGGGCTCTTCTTTGGGCAAGGGTAGCTGAAAAGCTGTCATTTTAATGGAAACTCTGAACTTGGAATGGCAGTTTGCAGCAGCCCAAATACCTATTTTTGTAGCTGAGAAGAGACTCTGACATGCAGACTATGCTGTCATGGAGAAGCCAGTGATGAAATGTCTTGGTTTGAGCCATACAAAAGTTTATCTTTATATGCAGAGGAAATGGAAATTCACTGTAGTTACCAAAGGAATGATAATCATTCCTAGGTTCTTTTCCAACACACTGCAAACACACTAACAGTTTCATTGTAAAAATGAAATAATTGAGTTTTCTCTCCATCTTGTGATTTCCAGTAGCACCTAAAAACTACTCATATCCTCTAATGCCCTTTGTGGCCAGTCAGGAGGAGAATAGGCTATTCATTAATTGCATCATTGCTTCTTTCACTAAACATATATTGAGAACCCGGGCCATGTCAGACACTCCCATTGTGCTGAGATTTCATAGACCCAGCAGACAGAGCATCCTCCCAATCCCTGAAGAAGCTCATGGAGTCATACAAGTCAACAGGTTATTTCAGAGATGAGTTCCCGAGGACAAATCCATGTTATTTAAAAGAAGAAGGGGTAGGACATTGCAGGCATCATTGACAAAAGGTTTGTACATCATCTGACAGTAATGGAGAGCCACTGAAGGGTTTGAAGGAAGGGGATGATAATAAGAGCAGATTTGTACTTCAGAGCAATCATCCAGAGACTACAGTGTGTAGAAACAATGAAATAGAAATAACAAGGAGGACAAATGGGACCAAGCATGGATTGTTGCCTATTTTCTATATAATTCCAGTGAGGAATCATGAGACCCTAAAATACAGTAGTCGAGTGTGGGTGGATTGGAGTGGACTGGGTTGGAAGATATTGAGGAGGGAGGTTTGATGGTAACTAAAAATGGGAGTGCATAAAACATCCAGAGTAACTCTCGGGTTCTGACTTGGGGAGTTAGGGGATGGTGGAGCCCTCACAAACACAGGTAAAGAATCATGAAGGAGCAGCATACTGATGAAAATCTACCAGGAAGAGGAAGTGAGCAATGATGTGTTCACCGGTGATGGCATTCATGCATGTTCACCAGTGGTGGCATTCATGCGTGTTCACCGGTGATGGCATTCATGCACCAGGGTCTGGGAACTTTTCTTCAGGCATGCAGGCCCAGCCTTGGGGGTATGATGAACTACCCGGTAAGTAACTAGCATCTTCTCTTTGGAGCCTTAGCTTTCCTTTTTAAAATAAGAGCTCCTGATGAAAAGCTGTATGTCAGACCCCATATGGGGGGCTCCAAGATCTAATTTTACTTAAGGACTCCAAGGCGCAGAGGCTAGCCAAGATTCTAAGAAGATACCAAATAAAAATCTTGGAACCAATGGAAAGCAATTTTCATAATTAGGAGGAACACAGCACCCCATATATCATCGTTAGTCTGAGACAGGGAACAGAAGGTTGGGGTGGGGGAGGATGGTTTCTCTAAACAGGGAACAGCTGGCCAGTGTAGTCAGGGCCAGCTAGGGAAACCTTAGGCAACTCTGCTCAAAGAATGTCTCCCCTAGAGACTGTCAGATGCAGTGGAGAACAGGATTATTAGGTATTTGGCAATGAATGTTTCTCTTCATGATGGTGCATTTATTCTTAAAGCAACACAAGGAAAGGCCAAGGGATAAAACTTAATGCAACCCATAGACACTATGGAAAATGAAGTGTTTTTGTATCTTCTAATAAACCAAAGTTTTGATATCACAGAATGTCCAAAAAGAAATTTGGCTCTCATTTGAATTGCTTCCTGCAAAGTTAATTGTTTGCTCCCAATCCATAATGATGATAGCTTTTCCCTTGCTGCAGTTAGACCAAGGAATTTTGGCAGTCTAGTGTTGTGGAAGCCAGACACGAACAGGTAATAACACCCCACGAAGAGCTGAAATATTAGTCTCCCGAGACACAGGCTGTGCAAATTTCTCTGGCTTACAAAAGAGGCATCCGTCACACCTTAGAGCCTGTCTTGTAGACTTAGTTTCATAAAAGTTGTATAATAACTCTGGAATATACAATGACATGTTAGAAGGCATGCCAGAGGGATGAGCTGTAAGGATCCTGATGAACCATTTCCACAGTAGTCTCAAGGAACGAGAGCATTCCCATAGCTGAAGGAGTAGATGTGCATGTGTAACTAATTCCCTTCAGTCTCTCTCTCTCTTTCTGTAGATATATAAAATAACACATATGTAAAATTTTTATATATGTAATGTATATTCTTCTGAAGCAGTCATACACACACATTATCTGGAGGCTAGAAGCTCCAATACTGCTCTAGTAGGCTCTCCTGCCTGGGAAGAGTGTCTCCTCTCCCCATAGGTATCAAAATTCTGGCCTTTTCCACGTCGCATTCAAACCCTAACTCTCCATCTGTTCTTCGGGGAGCTTTTCCCTGATCACTGTAGCTGTCCTTAGTTTCCCTTCTCCCTGAACTATTTAGAGTCTGTGACATATTTCACGTAATCATCCACTTTGACAGATTGTTCCGCGATGGTTCCTTTCCCCTCCCTACCTAGCCTGTGAGACCAAAACCAGCACTGCCATTCCCGTTCTTCCCCGCTGCCTCAGTGTCTAGTACAGAGGTGCCCGTGCAGCCACCGCCACCCCCGCCCCCAAGAAAGGAAGAAAGGAAGGAAAAAAGAAAGCAAAACAAAACAAATTTCTATTTCTGCAGTTCAAAGATTAAAATTGTGGTTTTATGCAAAGTTCTTTTCCTTTGTTGACTTGATCCTTAATTATTCAGATGCGATGGCAACCCCCCCCCAAAAAAGGTGGGGAAATTGTGGTATGTAAATATTTTAAAGGTTTTCCCTCTTCTGATCTGTTTTGTTTTACCTAATTTGTCCTCATTGAATCTTATTCAAGCCAAACTTGTTCTTCTTCCTATTACTCTGATTTTGATGAGAAGGCTGTGGAATGGAGTGCTTCACGGTTCCTCAAAGGAGCTGGTTTGTAGAAAAGGTCATGCTAGGCTCCATCACCACTGTGTCCTTCTGCTGGGAAGGTAACCTTTAGTAAGAGAAAGGGCCTCTTAATCTTTGAGTGGAAATTGCTCTTGTGAAAATAGGGCCTGATAGTATCTTGGCTCACTAATTCATGCCATGTGGGCCAAAATTAAAGCATTAAAATTTCATAGATATAATATCATGTATAAATCATGTCATAAAAGCATTCATTTCCCACAGACCTTGAACACTGGGCATGTCTTCCTCCAGCTGTTGTTTAAAGTTCATTACAAGCACAGGAGTCTCTGTCAAAAATAAAGTGGGGAATGTTTAGCGCCAACACCCTCAAAGCCTCAAGATGCGTCCTCTCATCCCCCGCGTGCACAGTGCTGCCATTAGTGGGCGTGACAACAGCAAGCGTACTTCAGGACAATGAAGGAGTTCCACAGAATTGTATTCAGCAAGCGGTTCTGGGAAGGCATCTCTGCTGACCTTATTCTGTTTAGATGGAGAAAGAGATTATTTACCACTTTCCCCAAGTTTCTCTTCTATAAAATTTCAATATGTTCAGTGAGTGAGCGCAGTAGACTAATTAAGTAGATGGTCAACATTTGCCACGTTTCAAAAAATGACAGACGCTTCTTTTTGCCATTTATCCTTAGATAGCAGATGGGAAGATGATAATTGTTTAAGTTACAGAAATAATTTGCCCTAGTTTACTACTCAGTCTTTTAAAATTATCTTTGGCTACGCCTGGATAAAAACTCTTTTGTTCTTTTGAAATGGTGGAAATTAGAATCTCCACATCGAGGTGTTTCCGGGAGGTACGTGGCACATGTTTGTTTGGCTTGCAGATGCTAATGGATATATAATCACATTTGCCAACCATAAAACCCCTGTTGGTAAAACGCTTTCATCTGCAATAATCCACTACTTTCTTGAAACATGCTAATTTGCTCTAATAATGCAGGGGCCCTTAAGGGTTTCTATGTTGGGTAAACAACTAGTTTTGGTAAGCAATCAGACGCAAGAGGCCATTATATAATAATCTAAACTCTGTTACTTTCCAGGAGTTTGGGAGGTTTTTATCCGTTTGCTGGTGTTATTTTGTTTTCATTTCCTTGTGCTAGCATTTGACAGTGTAGTATTAAGATGGATGCTTTGACCTGTGATATGAAAAGTATCACCTGATTTGTTGGATTGGAGAAGATTCTGTATGGATTCAGTTTTAAAGATGAGCCCCAGGAAAGGTGGAGCCACTCTGAAGTATGAATTCCTAGGTCTAGTGCATTGTCTCCAGGCTGAAGGCGAGCTAGACACAGCCATGTGCTGGTGGAGGATTCCCTTCATCTTCAGGGCACATCTGCACGCTCGTTCACATGGACACACTTGGTACACACTACTTAGCCATGCCACCAAGGTCATTTTGCTGGCACATAATCTGAAATATGATTTTGTACTAATTGAAATATTGGTTTATTTGTTTTCAGCCTGATCTTAACCTTCTCCGGCAAGGCTAAAAGCAGTGTCAAGCAGAATATTAAAAAAGAAGCATCTGACGAGGCTACATCCCTGCACGCACATATCCATGTGGATGGAGACATACGTATATTCTATTCAAATGCACCAGAGAGTTCCTATTTTTTTTTCTATCATATTTTCATGTATTCACATCCTTCCATGTGGAGATAGCTTTGGATCTGGGAAAACCAAACCATTAGATGTATAGTAACTTGACTGGAAAATCTGAAACAGCTTAAATTCGCTAGTTCTTTCTGGTCTCTGGGTATACAAGTTTATGTATCTACTAATTTTTTCTTTTCTTTTTGCTTTTTATTGTGGGGAATTTGAAAATACAGAAATATGAGCAAGATAGTATAATGAACATCGACACTTATTCATCACCAGCCCCAACAAACACCAACTCGTTGGTCTACCCTGCCCTATCTCCACTATTAGCCACATCTCCCCAACCCATCCCGTGTATTATTTTGAGGCAAATTCAAAATCATATTATTTATATTATTTCATTTTCTAAATACTTCAGTACATACTTCTAAAAATTTTTTTTAAAACCCAGTTTTAAAATATGGCCAGAATACCAATATCACATTTAAAAACTCACCATACTTCTTCGTATCATCAAATATCTAGTTAGTGTTGACGTCTCCGTTTGTCTCATAAGTGTCATAAATGCTTCGATTTTTTTAAAAAATCAAGATTTAAATGAAGTCCAAGTATTCCAACTGATTAATACGTCTTTAATACTTTAAAAACTATATGGGTACTCAGGGGCACCTGGGTGGCTCAGTTGGTTGGGCGGCAGACTCTTGATTTCAGCTCAGGTCATGATCTCAGGGCGGTGGGAATGAGCCCTGGGTCAGGCGCTGCGCTCAGTGGGGAGTCTGCTTGAGGATTCTCTCCCTCTCCCTCTGTGCCTCCCCTCCTGCTCTCTTGCTCGCTCTCTAAAATAAATACATAAATCTTTAAATAAATAAATATATATTCATATATATATTCCCTTCCTCTTCTTTTCCTTGCAGTTCACTTGTTGAAGATACTTGGCTGTTTGCCGCATAGCTTCTCACAGTCTACCTTTTGCTGATTGCATCCTCCTAGTGAAGTTTAATGTGTTCTTTGGTCCTCTTATTTCCTATAATTAGTAGTTGGATCTACAGATTTGATCACATTCATATTTTATTTTTTTCATAAGACAACTACATGTCTGGTACCATCTACTTAGTAGAGAGCACATAATATCTAGTTTCTGTTTTATAGAGATGTTGGTGTTCAATACTTAGATCCAAGAATTCATTAGAGATTATGAAACATTGATATTCTTATGTTCTCATGCATTCTTCGTTTATTAGATGTAATATTTCTATAATTCAAACATTTGCATCATTTACTCTTTGGTTAACAGTGGTACCATTAGTGTAGAAAAGGAAGGGTGAATTCTTTCTAGTTTTCAAAATAATATCTTAGTTCCCTGGCATTCTTCATAAGTACTCAGTAATTTTCTTAATATCGTGATGGACACAGGAATTAAAAATTTATTGAAGTATTTCAGTCCCTTATTGTTATTATCCTTATGGATACTCAGAAATCATTTCATCTTTGGCCTGTAGGAGCCTCTTAAATTTGGCTAATTTTTTTAAAAGATTTATTTATTTATTTTGGAGTTTGAGAGAGAGAGAGCAGGAACAGAGGGAGGGAGAAAGAGAGAATCCCAAGCAGACTCCCTACTGAGCATGGAACCTGATGCAGGGCTCCATCTCACGACCCTGTGATCATGACCCGAGCCGAAATCAGGGGTCAGACACCCAACTGACTGAGCCACCCCAGGCGCCCCGGTGAAGTTGATACGTTCATGTCCACTCTTAACTCTGTTTGCAGTAGTGTTTTTCAGAGACTTTGGAAATGGACTGCTCCCTTTTACTCAGCCAAACCTTGCTGTCTCTTGCATATTCTAGGTGTCCTGTCACAAGGTTTTAACTGGGATAGTTTCTCAAGGAGCTGGTTTTTAAATGTAAATTATTGAGATACACGAAAGTGCCAGAACACATTAGTTTTCAACAACATGTCTTATTCTTCTCACATTTTTATGTTATCTTAGGAAACCAAATTTGCCTGGTGTTTGGAATTCTAATTTTTGGGTGGTCTCTCAGCCCCAGACTGCAAATTGCTGTGTTCTTCTGTGTCTCCTCCATCCCTGTCTGTCATGTGGTAGCCACTGGAATACTTGTTGAATGAATCAGTGACTGAATGAGCAAATGAAAAAAACAATCTACCTTATCCTTTTACTTCCAGCACAAGTCCAGTTGTTGCTGTCATGATGTGAAACAGCACAATATGCTGGTAAGAGAGAGTTGATACTGCATGAACAGGGCGAGAGTGGGTTTCCTGAGCCATTTGGGAGGAGGGCTTCAACAGGAAGCTGTCCCTGTGCGGAAAAGCATTCCCTGTGCCGTTTTTCAGACACTAATTTTGACAAGCACCAAAGCAAGACACATGCCTTGTAGTGTTATGGGATTTTGTGCCAAGAGGTTGAAATAATTTAGTGAATCTGAAGGGGGTGGAGGTAGCACAGAATTATGGTTGCTTTATCCATTTCTTCTGATCTGTTTAGGTGATTTATCTATTCTGATTTCCCTGAATTGTTTAGTGCCGAGATTTCATGGAAATAGGTGTTCTAAAAGCCACTAAATATTGTTTTTTAATTACCTCACGGCCTCAAAGGAACAAGTAATCCTCATCTTCTTTTTATTGGCAGTAAAATTCTCTATAACCACCAGCTCCCATAAAGATCATTCTTTTTAAAGCCTTGTTTCTTCCTAAGGAATGTTGATTTTCTAGCTAGATCATTGCAGAATGGAGTCAGGCAAAGAATAATCATTGTCATTCAAGTCAGTGCTTCACAATATATCCGGGTGCTAAGAGCCACTCTAACTGGAAAGAGTCCATGTGTTATAATAAAATTATTTATCCCCCAGACAAAGAAAGCAATAACTTTGTAACATGTCACATGTCAGTGCTCACATACACAAGAGATAGATAGAGTTGGAGAGCAATGGGAAACAGTTTCCTGTGCACTTACCAAGCCCATGCTTGCCTCATGTCTTACCCTTAAATCAGGAGTCTACAAATAGTTTTTTATTGCACTTACTCAAAGGTAAATCATTTTTGAGCATGTGACCTCAATAAGTTCGGTTGAACCACATGAAATTGACATTTTGTGGGTCAAAGATACTTGAACATTGATAATTTCATATTTTCAATCACTGATTTGTATTTATAAATATGCATACAAGGCACAACTCTTAAGGTGAGGGTCAGTAATACAGTGGATGTGAATCTGTATTTCATAGTCTCCTGAATAATTTCTGAACTGCTCAGTTAGTTCTCATCAGACGGTCACAGTGTGCATTTTTGCACTGAGGCTGGCTAGAAACTTGACTTAGGAGCAAGGAAGTATCAACTGCCCATTTCTTGTTATGTGCCTGTGTTTGGATTGTATTTTTTGTCAGTCTGTGGTTTCTTTGCAGGAATCTCTTTAAGCCTCTTATCCATTTTAAGAGGGCTAATTAATAAGTCAGAACTAAATAATATAATACAAATATTAACCAACTTGACCAGGCTCCCTAAATCAGAGTATGTCACAAGACGCTAAAAGAGAATGTTTAATATGTTGACTGTCTGACATATAGTTGAGTGATGGTGCCATTGTCAAGTAGAATATTACATTTTCGTTGAACTTAATTTATTTCTAATTTTTCATATGATATAATAGAAATGAAAGTTTAAATTTAATTGGAATTTTTCTTCCCACATGTGTCTTTCTGCATCGCTTGGATTTTTCAGGGCATGGTGGCTAGGTTCTGAATGCGGGCATCTCAAAAGTGAGCATTCAAAGAACACAAGGGAGGCATTGTCTAGATTTTTATGACCCAGCTTTGGAAGGTACATAGTGTCACTTCTACCATCTTTAATTAATTAAAGCAATTCTGAGCCCACCCATGTTCAAGGAGAGGGGACAAAGACTCTGCCTCTCTGTGGAAGAAATGTCAATTTGTCAAACTTCAATTTGTGGACAGTATTTAAAAACCACCACACTACCCAATGCATGAATCCCATATAGTGTCCCTAACAAATGGTCATCCAAGTTTATTGCCTCTAGTGATGTGGACCTCATTATCACAGAATACAAACTATTCCTTTTTTGGACAGCATTAAATAGTAGAAAATCTTTTCTCAAGCTGGACAAATATATACTTTCTTATAATTTCCAGTCTTTGGTCCTTCTTCCACCCCTGGGAACCAAACAGGGCAAGTCAGCTTCCCTTTTTGTGTGAAAATAGCTTTCAAGTAAATCGTGTTTTCTGTTGGAGGCTCACATCCCTAGTTGTTCTAGGAATGAAGTTTCCTATGTCCCTCATTACCTGAATGTCTTCTAAGCAAAGTTTATCCCTATCCCTCTTACGGTGAAGCTAAATTTGAATACATGTTCTGCTTAATACTGCCCCTTGTTGGCTGGGTCATTACAATATGATTTGCTTATGAAATAATTTCCCAAAGGCAAAATATATGCATTTATAGAGCAAGTCATTAGAGCATGGATCCTTGAAGTGATGGCATATTCTGAGCCAGTAAGAGCTAGTGTGGTAGACTGTTCTCTATGCTTTCAGGCAGCAAACATTTGTGCCCCATATGACAAATATTCTCAACCAGTGAACACTCCACTGCACCATACTGAGTTGAAAGTGTTCAGCAACGTGTGTGATATACCGCTCAGGAGCCTCTCTTTTTGGCATATATTTTTGTGTTCTGGTGAACCACTTCAAACCATAATGGCAGACAAAATGTATGCAAGTGGTAGTGCTGAGATTGAGACAAAGAAACACAGGAAGAGTATCATACCGGGTGTTAACATGCAGGGCTTCCAGTAGCTTAAGGAACCTTTGATGAAAAGGTCAAGGTAACAGATGGTAAAGATCAGCAGGACATTAGGGATTGGTGTAAGTCCTTATGACATTCTGAAGGGCATTATAAAGCATCTCTGTGGGATTGACCAACAGTTGTCTGAAAAATTCCTAGAAGAAACTAAAACTAGAGCGTGTCATGACTTCTAGTGATTTAACAAAAATGAAAGTGCTTGCCAGCGTATAATGCCAAGAACTCACCTTTATAGGCACTGTGTTCTTAGGACCCCATGTGATGCAGAAACAGCTAGTATTCCATTTTTGGAAACGTATGCCCCACACCAAAAAGCATATTCCTATATTTTAGGTGAGTTTTGATCAGGAGACACTGAAATAGAATTAACTTTGCTATAATACTACATTTTTCATCTATTACTTGAGTTGAATTTAGCTTTTTAAAACAGCTGCATTACACGGTTGACTCATAGTAAGCCTCTTCAGTGAAGACCTCCAGATCTTCTTCAGATGAAATTCTGCAAAGCCAGATTCTCTTCCTCATCTCCCTTCTAGCATTTAATCTGGTCATGGTCATGATGAGGCATGTGACTAACTTTTATTGGGCACTTGCTATGCTCCAGGAACAATTAAGTGCTTTTCACCATCTCAGGAAGTCTTCATAACAAATCTGGAGGTATTAACTTATGTTCTCCCCATCTTAGTATGGAGAGATTATAGAATCTAGGTATTCAGTATATTCTTCTATTCAGTAAACAGTTGAGCTGGGATCAGTGTAGCAGCTGGGATTGTATCAGAGATGTTGAATGTGCCGTTTATGATGTCAGCTATCCCTCCCACAGTGCTTGCTTGGTTCACAGTAGATGCTGAACAAGTGAATGAATGAATATGTTATGGGTCAGTCAATCCATGAATCCACTAATGAGCATTTATAATGCAAAGTCCAATTCCTCTCGATGCAAATCAGGTCTGTCACTCTTAATGTGTACTAAAATCTTTTTAAAGCTATAATTTCACAATTATAAGATCCCATAAAAAACATCCTCCCACGAGAGTCAGCAACACTGAGACAGAGCAGTCCTTTTGTTCAGGACATGTTAGGTATCTCTGCTTTCCAAATATCTTAAAAGCTAGCAGCAGCCTCAGGCATGAAATTATTTCGTGGGCAATCCTAATAGGAAGAACAAGCTCTAAAAGAGGAACATACAAGAAAGTCTCCTATCTTTTAGTGGAAATTGCCATGGGTCATAGCAACTCCAGAAAAATATGATAGCCACCATTGAAATTATGTGACAAAAGAAATAAAGCAAGATCCTTGAGCTTTCTCAATGGCTGGGGGGATGTGGCAGGGGTAGGCAGTCAGCCGTAACAATTAACTGGTTGTAGTAGATTGTCAAAAATATTGCCACTCCCTTAATGGGCCCTTCCCTATGGGCATACATCCCTATGGAAAGATGATACAGCCCTCCCTCCTTTGATATCAAACTTGGACAATTGACTTACTTGGGCCAGTGGCATTTGAGCAACAGTGATGTGTGCCACTTCCAACAGAAGGTTTCCAGAACACTTGTGGAGTATACTGCCATATGGCCTTTTTTTCTGTCACAAGGCCAGCCGTGTCCTAAATATGAGAGTTCCATTAGCCTAGGTCCCAGAGTGAAGAAGACATCTAGCCAACCCATTATGGTAATGTGATACCGGCAAGAAATAGATTCTTATAAGTCACCGAGGATGTGGGGTTATTTGTTACCATAGCGTGCTTAACTGACACTGACTGACAAACTAGTGAGTATACTTGAGGAAATGTGAGCTAATGGTAGGAAAACATGTTAGGCATAAAAGGAAGAGCAGCACCTTGCAGTCCCAGCCACTTTCAGCACAGGGCGAGCCCAAATGCAGACACCATCTCTGAGGGCAGAGCTGGACAGACTAGCGATAGAAGTTTATGCAGAGTGAGTACAGGCCGATGCCAGGACCAGGGCCACGGTCAAAGGCTTGGGAATAATATGAAAGAAGGTGGTATCTTCCTGGAGAGTGGCAGAAAGAAAATAACATCCTTTTCCTAATCTTATTGCTTCTTCCCTATCATAACCAACTGCTCCATAAGCCCTCCCTTTGAAATACATAGCTCCCTACCATCACTCAGTATCTTAAAATCACTGCAGTACCTTAATATCAAAGAAATCCCAAATGGATTTTTATTTTACTTATTTATGGGTTAAATAGTGGTTTTAGGTTGTGTGTCTCAGTCTGCTATAGCACTGAGCAGTCAGGGGTCTGGAACACCCCCCCCCCATAAATCAACTGACTTCCACTTCAATCTATTTCAAATATTTAGCTTCTAATTACATTTCATTTGTACAAAGGGTTTTGCAGCCAAAAATGTTTAGAAAACCACTGCCTCAGATAAGGCCACAAGATCATTTCAACTATTTGAAATGATTATCATCAAATTCTGTGGACTCTGTTCTGATCTGTCCTAATCTCAACCCTTCTTTTCTGAGCATGTGGCAGGAGAATCAGCACTGCAGAGGTAAATAGTCATGTGCATTGCATTTTGCTCACAGGCACTGTATAAACTATATTTAGGACTCTGAATGTTGAGATGTACTGTGTCAACACTGAAATTTAATTACTGTGATGGACTTTAAATCCACGTACCTTCTTGCTCCGTGGAGTGAATATTACCTCTCGTGTTTGCTCATTCTCCTTTACACTCCTATAGGAGAGGGCTGCAATCTGTTTAACGAGAACACCCACCTGCCCTTCTCTTCCAAGTGAATGAAACGAACTCTCAATTTTATGACTGTTTTATCTTTGTATTGTGAAAAAGAAGTATTGTCTTGCTAAACTCTTTGGACATTTCCCGACATGTGCTATCTCCCTGCTCCTCCTATTATCACTCATTCTGGTAATAAATGATAATGTTCATTGCCAGGATTTGTAAAGCTCTGTCAGGTTAGCCCATTATTTTAAGCTCAGGTTAAGGTAAGGAATTTAGATTTATATAAGCCTGGTGCAGTTTCATTAAGAACCAAACACGTTTTAATTTTTCTCTCTCTTTATGCAAGGGACTTTACATTTCTTAATGTTACATTAATCAGTGTTCTAATATTTCCTCAAAATGTATCTATTCTCTGAGTGTTATTTACTGTCTTGGTCAAAGTCAGTGAACAGGAATAAAAAGTATCTACTTGGTAATACAGAAACGACTGCCTTCTTGGCCCTTGTGTAATAGGTGAGTGCATGCTTTTAAAAATGAATCTGTCCATGGTACTTTCCCTATTCCTGTACAGGATTTTGATTTTTTTTTTTTTTTTTTTAATGAGTGGCGTAAACCCCAGGTCTGAAAACTAATAGAATTTCTGCATTTAGCTGCTGATCCATAACCTTTAGGGTAGAATGTGCATCAGTTGGTTGGATGAAGCAATGCTTTAAAACTGAAATGAAAAGACTTCTGTTATACTCCAGCAGGCACCAGATATGAAAGCCACTTTGGGTGGATTATTATTAGAATGATTTTATATTAGTCTTGATAAGTGGTACAAAAGAAGTAGTAGGAAGTACATACAGCCCCCTAAATGAGAATAGACAAGGAAAGAAATGTGTTTGATTACCTGACACCAGCTCACTCTGCGAGAGGGAAGGCTAAGTGGAAGTCCCCTGGGCTGGGAGGACATATTGCACGGGTTCTGGTTAGCACACCGTGAGTGCGCACACCGTCACTGGCCAACGGGGTGTCGGGGAAGGCATGACTGTCCATCCGGTTCCCCTCAACTCCTGTGTGTGTGCAGAACTCTAACTGTGGCTGTAAGGTGCTGTCTAAGGGGCAGAGTCCTCTAGGGGCGCCTGGGTGGCTCAGTCAGTTGAGCTTCAGCCTCTGACTCTTGATGATGGCTCAGGTCAGGATCTCTGGGTCATGAGATCAAGCCCCTTGTCGGGCTCAGTGCTCTACTTGTCCAAGTGCGGAGTCTACTTGTCCTTCTCCCTCCTCCTCTGCTCCTTCCCCTGTGCACTCTCTCTCTCTCTCTCAAATAAATAAATAAAATATTTTTTTTAAAAAAAGGGGGCAAAGTTGTCTAGAAGCTGCCAGTCTGGTATAAATGAGAAACAGTATGGCCCTGGGCTGTCTGAGGCAGTAAATAAAGCCTGTGCTTGAGCTGGTTCAGATCCCACTGCTATGACTTACTGGTTGGGCAACCCCGGGAAAATTACTTAATCTGTACATTTGTGTTTTCATCTGTAAATTGGGAGATGCCATGAGGATTACATGAAATAATCCGGGCAAAGTGTCTAGTCCAATTCCAGACACATAATGGGCTCTTGATAAATGGAAGTTATAAAGACAGTGTGGCCCTAGGGCAGTGAGATGCAGGTCTAATAAGTTCTAGTGGGACAAGAGAAATGGCATGTGGGCAGCAAAGCCTGGAGGCTGGGATTGGCAGGAGGTGCAGACAGATCCCACTGCTGGTTGTGGCAGCATAAACCACTGGCTTCTGCTGGTGAGGCCCCACCCCTGCCTCCGGGAGCAAGAGGAGGGTACCGGGGGCACTGTGCTCCTGCAAGCCTAGGGTATGCCGAGAGGGGACAGAGGTAGGAAGCCAGGATGATGGATGCGTAGAATTACACTTTGCTCCTTTTCCCTTTTTTACCCAGGATATTCTGCTCTTTGTTAGAACAGATTTCAGCCTAGAGCCCAGTCTCTTTGTACCCTGTGTGCCCCTAAACCCATTCTAAAAATGAATGATGGACCCAGTAAAGGCTCAATAGTCATGAATACTTTTTTTTAAATGTAGAGTTTGTCAAAAGAAATATAGTTTTAAAACAATTCCATTGAGATTTTCTTTAATGAAGCCACATCCGAACAAAAGGTGCAATGCCTTCCCCACCTGTCTCCACCCTTGGCACATCCCTCTTGATCTCTGCTTATCTACCACAGCAAACTCCTGCATCTCTGTGTTACACAGGACACAAGGGATAGGTCAATAAAAGTCACTAAGACATATAAGGAACAGAAAAAAGTTAACTGAATTGCAAACTTATAGCGCAAAAGGACTGTACTTGGTATCTGCCATGGATGGAATGCTGGGGGGCCATTTGCCTGTTTGTCCTTTGGTCCATGTCCTCCCTTCCCCGCTCTACTGTTCATCACAGGAAACACCATTTTTCGGGCTCCCTTGACAATCAGCTTCTGGGTAGCTTTGGCCAGCCAGGGGTCCTGGCAGAAGACTGGAGGGTAGGAGGAAGGAGAAAGCCAGTATTTCTTATCAAGTCAAGGAATTTCTCCCTCTGCCTTTCGGGGACATTTCTGGCAGAAACTGTGTCTCCACTGGCTCCATTCCCAATGGATGCTTCTTCCCCCAATGGCCCCTTTTTCTGCAGAATTCCAATAGTACTTGTTCCAGGCTGATTGTGCTGGTTTCTGGAAATACTCACTTCCCAGGGGTAGTTGCTTCTTGCTGCTACCTGTCTTTGGGATGCCTCCTCTTCCCCTGATTGGCTTTTTAGGTCTTCCATCATCCAGGTCACCATTCCAATATTAATTTTTCTCTACGTGAAGAATGCAGAGTAGTTTCTGTTTCTTGTCTAGACTCTGATTGATAATGCTACACATGGTGATATGAACCTACTTCTGCCAATGACTCAGTTAGAATAGGAAAGTTAATGTATTTAAGCAGATATATGTCTACACAGCTCTGAATAAAAACAAAAATGCATGAATAATGCACCAAGGCATTCCATCAGAGCAAAGCACTGCGTTGGTCTCTAATATTTCATGCCATTTGCAAATATCTCCCTGTTTGTTATTCTAGGGATTTTTCATTAGAGCTAAACTATTTCACGTGACAGTCGAGTACTTCTACGGTAGTTTGCAAGAATTCTGCACTTTTCCAGGTGAGGAAAACAGCTCTGAACTAAATTTTCCCTTTGCCCTTATAGTCCATTTCTACTCACCAGAAAGCCTGCCCATTGCCCTGATATAAAGGAATTTGCATGGTCCACAGGACAAATGTGCCCTGACCTGTTTTTCACTATCTCCTGAATAAGAAACCTGGAAAGAGATTTTATTAAGTGGTTAGAGTATAAAATTTGCTAATTTTTTGTAAGAATTCAGACAGTAGTTTATGAAATGGGCCATTAAGATAATTCGTGTCTGAAATCCAGCATTAACATGATGCAGCATGTCAAGTTGGGAAGCTGACCCTTGGAGCGCTAGTCCTAACTGCATGGCTGCTTGAGTAGTACTGAGAACACATCTGAAATAAGGGGAATCGAAAAACTGGCTTGTTTTTAAGGATGGCTTCAATTAGCTTTGAAAATAGCAAGATCCCACTAAAGAAACAGATACACTGGACATTTAGATACTTAGTGAGTCAGAAACCAAATCTTCCTTGATGACCGGCGCCTCTTTGCACGTGTAGCTTTTTGTCCACACCAAATTTGGGAAGGAGGAGGCAACCATGGTCCCTGTTTTCTCTCTGAGGGGCAGAAGGTGGGTTGCAGTTCTATTCTTATAACCCATCGTGTATTCACTGTCACCGTCGCTTTCACTGGGTTCAGTACCCTGCAAACCGGGAATGCATTTTAGTCGTCTCCAGCGGAGTCCGATGGCAGCTAAGAGCAGGATCAGCAAGTGGCCTTGGAAAATGTGTTCAGTGTGGCTAAGCTGTACCCATGTGGTACATCTGTACTCAAGATGTACTTCTTTCTCCTCCCTGTTACCTAGGGTTCATAGAACTCTGTAATCAAGACCATACTTTCCTGAGGTCCTGCGGAACTGCTTAATGTGGCCACATTTTATCTGCCATTACTTTCGGTGTCTTTAAACAGGGAAGAATATATCCATTCTGTCAAGGAAATAGGATTAGGATTTTTAAAAGGCTATGAAATAACACAACAATAAATTCTTCAATACCCAGTTGTCAGATATGTTTCACTAAATTGCAAATATCAGATTGCTTTTTTAATTATTTCAGACCCACACTGGGAATTATGCAAGAACCATATATTAGAGGAGAAAATAGGCTTGCCTTTCCTATTGTCAGACTCCAGGCATCCACACGGATCTTCTTGGTGCAGATTTCACTAACACTGTTAATGCTGACTTATTGCCAATCAGAGCTGAGAGATCAAAAAAGACAAACCCTCTGCGGATCCACTCACATTTTTTTAACTCATGTTTAAAATTAATAATTTTCTTAGTCATTCAACAGTGAATAATAAAGCTGAGCTCACTTATTTAAAGTTTTAAAATAGCTCCAGATTAGTTCTCTGTGATACAGGAAACCAGTATGCAGATATCCAGTCACGGCCCCAGGGTTTCAGCCCTGACCCTATGACCTTGGGCAGGTTCTTCAACTCTACTCAGTGTTCTGTTTTCTCTGATGATAATGGTGTTTGCCTTGGATAATTATTATGAGGATTAAAGTAGATCATTTGTTTGTTCATTATTCAATAAGTACGTTTTGAGCATCTCCTACATAGCAGACATGGAGTCCTTGTTGAATTTATGGTTTGGAAGGGGAAATAGAAATTAATCAAATAATTATACAAATAAGTATAATTATATGTAGATAAGAGCTACCCAAAAGAAGATATTTGATGCTATAAGAATATATGACAGGAAGACTTCACTTAATCTGGGAGAGGGGAGAATCAAGGAAGGTTTTCTGAAGAAATGCAAATGAGTTTGAGATATGAAGGATTCTTATAAGTGAACTGGGCAGTGTGTGGGGGAGGGGCGGGAGTGGGGGTAGATATTCCAGGCAGAGAGAACACGTGCTCAGGTTCTCTTTGGAAGCCGACCACACTGAGACAACCATTGTCAACCTTCCCTCTGGTTATGTTTATTTTATTTTTCAACAAAACAGCTTCATTTTGATGCAGACATTTGGGGAATTCCTTTGACAGTAGGTGTGTATGTGGGTCCTCTGGTGGCATGCATATATTTTGCAGACTGTAGGGCCAGTGTGCATGAAGTACATTTCTTCTGGGCACATAGGATGGGCACATGCTGTCATTCATTCAGAAAACGCTTACCAGCCATCTCTTCCTTGCCAGCCCTACCCTAAACACTGAGGATACAGAGATGAATGAGGCACAGCCTCTGACTTCAAAGACCTCAATCCTAGAGTTAAGTGAGGAAAAGAGATACCAAAGCACGTATTTATAATATGCCATATCAGAGCTGTGTGAGTTTGGTCAATAAATTCTGATGGCAAGAAATGGCCTGGCTGCCTCTGCCTGGATGAGTCAGTGACATCTCCACAGAGGGGGTGGTGCATGAGCAGAATTTCCAAGGAAGCCTAGGATGGGCATTCCAGAAAAGCATGTGTAAAGACTCTGCCTCTATATCCCCAGGACCTAGAAAAGTGCCTGGAACCTAATATCTAAATAATAGATAAGTTTAGTTTACAAATGGCACAGCAAGGAGTTCTACAAGTTATTCCGAATGGTTCAAATACACTATGCAACTAGATAGTCAACTTCAGATACACGGCCAGAAGTGTAAACAGAGGTAAAATAGTGAAGTTTTTTAAGACGAGATCAAGAATCCTAGATTTTATTCACTGGTCTAGATGGTGGGAAGCAATTGAAGTATTTTTAGCAAGGGGAATGACATAATCATCCTTTCATTATAGAAGAATCACTGTGGCAGCAGTTTAGGAGACGGGTGAGCGGCAGAAAAGACTAAGGCTTAGAGACCTAGGACAGAGATGAGGAGGTCCCAAGTGAATGAAGATGAAGCGCGTGGAGAATCTGAGAAATATTATCAAGTAAAATCCAGCAATCACGTGTGGACTTAAGGGACTTAAGGACGGCAGGAGATGTTTCTGGTCTACATGGCCACTGACACCATTAATTGAGATGGGGATAGAGAAATGGGAAGTGGGTTGAGAAAACATACAAAGGTTGGTTTGGGGCATGTTATAGATGAGGAGCATCGTATACACTTAGGGGAAGTGTCCAGATGTAAAGAGCCCTGGGCCTCTTGTACAGATTTGGAGACCATGAACTTATTTATTCACTCGTTCCCACACTCACTTAGCGGGGGCACTTCGCTGGCTCAATCTGTAGAGCATGCAACTCTTGATCTCAAGGTCTTGAGTTCAAGCCCCAAATTGGGCGTAGAGCTAACTTTATTTATTCATTTATTTATTTATTAAATATTTTATTTATTTGTTTGACAGAGAGGCAGCGAGGGAGGGAACACAAGCAGGGGGAGTGGGAGAGGGAGAAGCAGGCTTCCTGCTGAGCAGGGAGCCCGATGCGGTGCTTGATCCCAGAACGCTGGGATCATAACCTGAGCTGAAGGCAGACACTTGACGACTGAGCCAACCAGGTGCCCCTAGAGCTAACTTTAAAAATACAAAAACAAACAAAAATCTACTGAATCACTTAGGGAAGAAGGTGTCAAAGAGAACATTGGGGTCTCCTGACTCTTGCAGTGTTCACCCTCCACCCTTCTTCATCTCAGACCTCCTGCACACTCCTTCCTGGTCACTGAAGAGTTTGTGAGCTAGGACACATCCCCCCTTTGCCCCAAATCCTGCTACTGCCCAGCCATTGTCCTTGCACGTGGTAGCTATCTTCTGTTGACCTTTCCAGGATAGGAAAACTGAGATGAATGCTAAGCGACATCTTGCCCTGGTGGACACCCATCTAGAGATACAGAAGAAAGAAAGTCACACCCTACATTACACGGAATGTTGGGGATTGAAGAATCTTACAGAGACGCAAAAGAACATTTTATAGAACAAATCTACTTTTAAAAGAACCATTTATTTCCTCACACAAAGAATACAAAATATTTTTTTGTGTATTTTGTCCTTTTTTTTTTTTTTTTTAGTGGGTATCCACTCATATTTGCTAAGTTGCTAAGAATTAAAACTGTCAACATGATTTCTTCGAAATAACTCCTTGGGAAAGCACTTAAAGCCTCCATTTATTACCCAAATGTAACCTAAGGACAAGAATGGAAGAATTATTTCTGAAAAAAAATAATCAATGAATCATTTATCAGTTTTCTTGCCCTTTGTGTAACAAATTGTAATTAGTATGATGTCTTTGTTGGCAAGTGCTTATCAGACCAAATGCAGTATAGAAGCAAAGGAAAATTCTGTAAACAACTGTGTTGTTTTGCAGAGCTAATTGTGATGGTATCACTGGAATTTTATGTGATTGCCTTGTTAATTTTTAATTTGGTATCCTAAGTAGCAACAAGGTTATTAGCACCTACCTAGAGTTCTTAGTGCCCATATTAGATAACAAAATCTTGGTATGGTGAACATTTGGAAATAAACATCCATCTAAGATAGGAAAGAGACCCAGAAGGCTCTGGCAGCCTTGAACAGGGCACTTTTTTTTTTTTAAGATTTTATTTATTTATTTAATTTACTTATTTATTTATGAGAGAGAGAGCAGGATGGGGGTGGCAGAGAGAGAGAGAGAAGGAGAGAATCTCTAGCAGTCTCTGTGCTAAGCAAGGAGCCCACACAGGGCTTAATCTCACAACCCCGAGATCATGACCTGAGCCAAAATCAAGAGTCAGATGCTTAACCGACTGAGCCACCTAGGCACCCCGAATAGGGCACAATTTTAAGAAATTGAATTTGGCAGAATAAAAAAAATACTTTAACAACCATCTTTCTAAACTACTTTTATATTTTCTTTTTCGGGTAAAGAATGTACCAGACTCTGTCCAGAGTTTTAGAATCATGTCTCAGAATCTTTTTGAGACTCTTAGTTCTTCTTTCCCAAAAGTTTGTTTCCATTCCAATAATTAATCACTGAATGCCTATGAGTTTTGATACTTGTTGGGGAATCAAAGATAAATCGGACCCAGTCTCTGCTCTCAAGGTATTCACACTAGAGTCTAGTGGGAAGCACAGGCCTGCAGACAAATGGTTTTATTACAATGTAATAATCATGCTGATGTCGTAGGTCATTCATTGCAGTGATGACAAAGGAGGCCACTTACTCACTGGAATAAGATACCCACTCACCTGTGGAAATCTCTAAAAATTACCCAGATTCACACACAGCCCATCACAATTAGCACAACACAGAACCTGGAGTGGAAGGGACCCTCATGCTGCCTTCTCCCCACATTTCATCCACAAAGAGCTCCTGAATTGGCTTTGGACATGGCTCTGAACATGGGTTGGGGGATAACTTCCAGTAGCTGCTGAAATCCAGTTACTTGATTTTAATTGTGGCTCCTGCAAATAAATACATTTTTCTGACAAATGTAGAGAATGAAAAAATACTAACATAAAAACGAAGCTATTAAAAAAATGAAGCTATTTCTACACATCCAGAACTAATTTTGTTTTTAATTAGAGAGCTAGCAGTCTCATCAGTCAGTATTACAAATATGATATCCCACAATTTCCATTTGCAATACTATTCACGGATAAACAAAAAAGAACATCTACCCAACTCTTTAAAGGTTTTGCTCTCCTCTTAGAAAGAAACATACTGTCCCTCAATATCTTTTTTGACTTTAAAGACCTTTGAAATTATCAAACATTTCTAATACTCTTACTACTTTCAGCTTTTCAGAAAACCTGCATTATCATCTTATACTTTAAATAAATTATTCTTAACTACATGCTGATATTGTCCTCTCATAAAGGAAATCCTCAATTATAATAGATTAATGGATGGATGAATGGATAGAAAGGTAAGTAGATAAATGATAGATAGTTAGGTGATAGATGATGATAGATAGATAGATAGATAGATAGATAGATAGATAGATAGATAGTAGATAGATAGATAGATAGATAGAGAGATAGATAGATATGGGTGCTCCTTAGGGCCCTTTACCTCTCTTCTTTGATCATCTTTAAACTAACTATGATTCCACAGAATTAGCATAAATAAACACGCATACTAGTACTGTTCCTTGAATTGATATGTGTGACTATTCAATAGATGTATGAACGATTGTCTGGGTGTATGAAAAAAACTTTACTATTTCTCATCTGTCTATAGCTTCTCCAAGGAGGTAATGATACGGGTCATCAATATTCATCAGGCAGTGTTCCTCTAACAGACTCATAGGTCTCTTATAGGCCACATTTGGCAATATGGATACTCAGAGCTAACTGTAGGACCAGAAATATACCCTGCCAGTGGGGCAGTATCAGATTGTCCTCTTTGGGGACACCTTGCCGAATCCACACAGCTGTCCTGAAGCTATGCTCTTGGCATCCAGGTGACAGCTGAAGTGTAAGGAAAATAGCCCCATGCCAGGCAAGTGTGAGAGCTACCATGGTTTAAAAGCCTCATACCTCATAGGAACCAATGTCTCCTATAACAATGCCATAGGCATAGTTTCCAAGACCCCCACAAGAGTCATGCCAATTAGGAGTCCCCAGCTCAAGTAAGCATAATGCTATGACTTCCTATCAGGTGTTTATAGTTCTCCCGGATCAGATGCAATTTATCAAGCAGGTGTCACTTTTATCATAAGCAATTTGGCCTAGTAACATAGTTGAATATTCTATCTTATTAGGTTACAGGGAAGACAGCTAGAAAGTTAACTGAAGGTCAAATTCTCATGCAGAAGGAGAAAAACAGCATCAAATGTATATTAGCTTTAAAAACAAAAAGGAGAGACTTTTTAAAAAGAAACATTTAAAATTTTGAAGTTTTAGATTTACAATCTGGATTGCCAAGATGTAGTACAGAGAGAGTTCCCATATACCCCACACCGAGTTTCCCTTATTATTAGCATCTCACGTTAGTATTTTTCATTTGTCATAATTAATGAACGAAGATCTATAAATCAAATTATTATTAACTAAGATACATATGTTATTCAGATTACCTAATTTTAAAAAAAGGACAACTTTTAGTTGGTGATATATTCTGTACTTAATCCATTGCATACTTAAAATGTTCAGAAACCACTCAGGATAGTTTGACCGAGACAGGAATCATTTCAAGTACAGTACTTATAACCCCGAAGTGTTGAGCATGTAAAAGCCTTTAGGTCCACATACTGATTTGTGATTCCCAAGAGCCAGTAACTATCAATAAACCTCACTTATATATACTAGGCCACTTTGGATGTGATTTTCACATTGATTACAGTTAGTTGTACAAAAGTGAGCTATAGATTTTAAACCTTTGTGTTTCTCTTTGTTTTTGGTATTAGTTTCAGGTGTACAATATAATGATTCAACAATTCTGTATATTACTCAGTGGTCATCATGATAAGTGTACTCTTAATCCCCTTCACTCCATTTCATCCCCCTCTGTCATCCATCCCCTCACCCACCTCTCCTATGGTAACCACCAGTTTGTCCTGTATATTAAGAGTCTGGTTTTTTTGTTGGTCTCTTTTTTTCTGTGTTCATTTGTTTTATTTCTTAAATTCCATATAGAGTGAAATCATATGGTATTTGTCTTTCATATGGTATTTGACTTATTTCACTTAGCGTTATACCTTCTAGATCCATCCATGTTGTTGCAAATGGCAAGATTTCATTCTTTTTTAGGGCTGAATAATATTCAATTATATACATATACCACATCTTCTTTATCCATTCATCTCTTGATGGACACTTGGATTGCTTTATATCCTGTCTGCTGTATATAATACTGCCATAAACATAGGGGCACACATATCTTTTCGAATTAGTGTTTTTGTTTTCTTTTGGTAAATACCCAATAGTGGAATTACTGGATCATATGGTAATTCTATTTTTAATTTTTTGAGGAATCTCCATACTATCTTCCACAGTGGCTGCACCAGTTGGCATTCCTACCAGCAGTGCACAAGGGTCCCTGTTTCGCCACATCCCTGTGCCAACACTTGTTATTTATTACGTTGATTTTAGCCATTCTGACAGGTGTGAAGTGTTATCTCATTGTGGTTTTGATTTTCATTTCCCTGATTATTAGTGATGCTTTTCATGTGTCTATTGGCCATCTGTATGTCTTCTTTGGAGAAATATCTGTTCATGTCTTCTGCCCATTTTTTATTGGATTATTTGTTTTTCATGTGTGTTGAGTTGTGTGAGTTCTTTATATATTTAGGATATTAACTCTGTATCAGATATATCATTTGCAAAATCTTCTCCCATTCAGTGGGTTGTCTTTTTTGTTGTTGATGGTTTCCTTCACTGTGCAAAAGCGTTTCATTTTGGTGTGGTCCCAATAGTTTAATTTTGCTTCTGTTTCCCTTGCCTCAGGAGACATATCTAGAAAAATGTTTCTACAGCCAATGTCAAGGAAATTATTGCCTATGTTTTCTTCTAGGAATTTTATGGCTTCAGGTTTCACATTTAGGTCTTTAATCCATTTTGAGTTTATTTTTGTGTATGGTATAAGAAAGCAGTTCAGTTTCATTCTTTTGCATGCAGCTGTCCAGTTTTCCCAACAGCATTTGTTGAAGACTGTCTTTTTCCTATTGTATATTCTTGCCTCCTTTATCACAGATTAATTGATTCATAAAAGTATGGGTTTATTTCTGGGCTCTACTCTGTTCCATTGATCTATGTGCCTGTTTTTGTGCCAGTACCATGCTACTTAGATTACTACCGCTTTGTAGTATATTTTGAAATTTGGGATTGTGGTACCTCTAGTTTTGTTCTTTGTTTTCAAGGTTGATTTGTGTTTTTCTTATAGTTTCTTTTCAAGGATATATATATATATAGTTCTGCTCCATTTCTTACCCTTCTCCCAAAATAATGGTCCCCTTGGCTTAGGGCAAAGAGAGTGTCGTGTAGTTGGTTACTAGGGAAAAGTAGTTCTCAGGCCTAGTGACATAATTTGAGTCACGTGGGCAAATTTATTTACGATACCGGTCACTGAGACTCACTCCGGGACTCTGAATTGATCTGTGTCGTCCCCTCATCCCCATTGTTAAGTGCCCCCCCGGTGATTCTAATGCACAACCAAAGCTGAGAACCACTGCGTTGGAACTTGCAGTTTATCTTTTTAAATTCAGGTAAACACGTGAAATGTGGGCCTTCCTTATTAACATGAGGCCTAGAAGACTCAGAAGACTCTGCAAGGACCTCCTGCTTTAGCTTTTGATTCCTTTTTGCCTCTTAAGCAGAATTAATAACTCCCTCCTTAAAAACTTATCCATCCACTTTTACTTTACTTATCATATGAAATTTTAATTATTTGTTCAATGCCTGTCACTCCGGTTAAACAGTCTGTCTCTGAGGTAGAGACCATGCCCTGTTTATGTGAAGTCGTCTCAGCTTTTAACACAATTTTTGGCACATAGTAATTGCTCAAAAAGTGTCCTAAGAAGGGAGGGTGGGGCATAAATCTGGGGGGAAAAAAAACCAAAGTATTATTTAGTCTTAACTGAAAAAATTCTTCTTGGACAAACACTGACTCCAAATACTCAGAAGTTCACTACAGACGTATCTGTACTTGTACTGTGACTGATACAAGATATACAGCAGCTGTCACTTTTTTAATTTAAATAATTTAGCTTAGCATCTCATTTTAGAAAACAAAGCCACACATAGTGAAATAGGGATTGCTAACAAGTGAGTGTCTAGTTCCGTTGAGCCACAATAAAACTTTCCCCCTGTATTTTGCATGTCAGAATATTTGTGATGACTGTTGCTCTCAATGGATTGTACACTTGGCCAGTCACAATCTGGAGCTCCACACACAGAGATGTATGGGATGCTGTCAAGTCTCTTTAGACCTGAATTCAATTTTGATTGAACATGTTTATACTTGTGAGCTTATAATTATTCTTGAGTTTAAGAGGTGGTTTAAAAGATTTCTTTTTTTTTCCTTACTGCTGTGTTTTCAGAGAAACTCACTAGCCTAAAAGATTTTAATAAAAGCAAAGAAAACATTAATAAAAGCAAAGAAAATCCATAGTTCAGTTTGAGTCTGAAAGCATAAAGCAAAGAGATGCTGGGCAGTTTTCTATTGATTCATTTTCTCATTTGATCAGTGTAGGAGGCCTGCCAAAGACACTCCTATGTAGAATATTCTGGGGATAAGAAGCAGCTCTTATGAAGAAGCAGAGAACCTGGGTATTCCAATTTGACTAATCATTCACTTCGGGTCATCTTACATTCATTTATTCAATAAATATAAGTAGCTTGCTTACCATGTGCTGAGTCCTGGTGAGAACAGCCGTGAGTTTCCTTCCCTCTCTAGTGGAAATCTGTAGTCACACCCAGACCAAACACCGGTGTGCATGTGCACACACACACACACGCACACACGACTTTTGCCATATAAAACTGAATGGAAGCTGAAAACACAAATTAAGAAATTTTTGTCTTTATATATCTGATTTTGTGTCCTGAGATTCAGACGTAGGTGAACTCGGGAGTGGTCAGGCATGGCTTACGAAGCATGGGAAAACAGCTACTGGTAAAATTATTCCCCTGTGTGCTGTAGATGGTTCCGTAAGTTCATAGACTGTTGGACTCTGCACCGCTCGAGGAAGTGCAGACACCGGAGTCCGCAGTGCTCCCTTTGACTCTTGTGGGCACCCTTTGTGTTGGGAAGGCCTGGGGGAGATTGTTTACCTTTCTCTTCAGATTTGCATTGAGCAGAAGGACTCTATTTTGAAAAAAGGTAACCCCATAATAACATACACCCATTAGAAGGAGCAAAAATATTCTTGGCTTTAAACTTTGAAGGATCAGCTTAGACTACGATTTTGAAAGAAGTTCAAAAAGTGGAACCTTTGGACTTAAGCAAATGGACCTCTGAACAGCTGCTGAAAACATAAACTATTAGTAAACAGAGGGCCTCTGTACTTTCATTGTCATTTTATAAAGAAGAAACAGAGACTTAAAGAGATTTGAGTAATGGACCCAAATTCACACTGCTAGTAAGTATCAGAGCTGGGATTAAAGCCCAGGGGCCTGTGTTCTTTCTGCTGAGCCCTTCCTGAAAGAATGCATTTGCTTACGCTCTCAGCTCTGTGTGGCGTGCTCCTCTCCACCAGGCCCTGATGTTAGTCATCCAGGCTCAGTTTAAGTGCACGCTGTCAACCAAGATGGCAGAGACTCCATGAGCGGGGTGTCAGTCAGACTCCGGGAGCTCAGGGATCCCATGCACTCATGCGCTTCTGCCCATCCCACAGCACCCAGGGCTTTCAGGAGAAGCTGCCCCAGGGTACCAAAAGAATGACTGGAGTCAGCCTGACAAGTGGAAATGTTTTGCAAAATGTTGCTTACAGACACAGAATTTAAACTGATGGTGAGGCCTTGGGAAAGAAATATGAATTCTAATCCTATTTCGATCTATGTTAGATCAAAAAAACTTTTTTTTTAAGATTTTATTTATTTATTTGAGAGAAAGAGTGAGTGAGAGAGAGAGCACAAGCAGGGGGAGAGAGAGAGGGAGCAAGGAGCCTGATGCAGGACTCGATCCCAGGACTCTGGGATCGTGACCTGTGCTGAAGGCAAACGCTTAACTGACTGAGCCACCCAGGCACCCCTCAAAAAAATTTGTGTACCTACTCCATTGTATTCAATGACGGGAAAAAGTAAAATACTTTTTTACACCTCCGCTAATCCTTCTACTGATCTTGTCTATACTTATGATTCATGTGTGCTTTATAGACAAGCATGGAGCCTCCCTGCGAATCCCTACCATAAATGTTTCACAAAATAAAAAAAAAAAAAAAAAAAAAAAATGGAAGCCTCTGTTAAACCAAAAGGAAAGGATTCTTTTTACTAAGTGCTCCAGTGAGGACTGACTAGGGCATTTCTTCAATAATACCAATGCCTACCACATACTCCTTCCTATACCAATGTAAAAGATAAATTTCTGACAAAAATATGTGAAATCTAAGTATATGTAATTCTCACTGCATTTCTATTTTTCATGGAAAGTAAAAACACTGGGTGAAACATGGGTATTGAAATTTATTTTTCAAGAGTCATCTACCTTTTTAGTACTATTTACTTCTTTTTTTCAAGGTTCTGGGTTTCTTGCATTGCTTCTTTTCTTACAGATATTTTTAGGGTTGTTGATTTCCATAAATTTGATAGAAGAAATATCATTAATGCTTCTCATTTATTTTTCATTAGCTGTTCACATTAAAATAAGTTGTCCTTTATTATTCTGTTATGCACAAAATAATTGAAATGTTTATGTAAGTTTTGTGGGGGTTTTTCTTCAGCTTTGGAGTAGGAGCTTACTGTAAAGGAACTATAGTAGAGTCAACATTTTATGGTGAAAAGGAGCTGAGTGCTATGTCCACATATGAAAAATCAAGTATAATTCAATTCAGAAGCATGGATTACCTGAAATATCCAAGAAATGATGATAAAATGGGTTGTTTGATTATTTTATCGCTCCCTTTATTATTTAGCCCAGTGTGTGTGTGTGTGTGTGTGTGTGTGTGTGTATCTGTGGTGACAAGAGTGTTGCTTAGAAACTATAGAAAAGTACTTCATTTTCTATCATATTTTATTGTTTGGAGTGATGAACATCAATGAGGTTATGATCATTAATACTCAATTTTCAGAACACATAATTTGGTATTCTATGTGCTATGTTTATTCTCCACAGCTAGAAAACTAATCTGGGGGGGGCGCCTGGGTGGCTCAGTCGTTAAGTGTCTGCCTTCGGCTCGGGGCGTGATCCAGGAGTTCTGGGATCGAGCCCCACATCAGGCTCCTACGCTGGAAGCCGGCTTCTTCCTCTCCCACTCCCCCTGCTTGTGTTCCCTCTCTCGCTGGCTGTCTCTCTCTCTGTTAAATAAATAAATAAAATCTTTAAAAAAAAAAAGAAAAGAAAAGAAAACTAATCTAGGGGGAAGAGGAAAAACCGGTAAGAATTAAAAATCTTTTTTAGAGCAAAGATTATTTTAAAGGTACACTAATCTGGAAATGGGATGGCCTTCACCTCTCTCAAATGAAGTCATATTTCAACCCTGCTGTCATTATTCAGTTCCTCTTTCTGTGAGTTGCCACTCTGAGTCATATGTTCTGCTAGAGGCAGGCATATAAGGACTTATAAGACACGACCCCTGCTCATTTTTCTGTGCCCCTTTCCCCTCCAAAAAAGTCCTGGGTCTGAGCGTATACCAGTCAGTACATCATCGTGTATAGAAGCCTGCTCCGCCTCTGTGGCTGTCTCACTGTGCCGAAAGTGCTCTGTGCTGTCTCTGGTAGATGGCTGTCTGATACATTTTAAAACGTCAGGGTTATTATAAAACAGATGCATCAAAGGAATTTTTTTTTCAGCTCCCAACTTATGAATATGGATTGGCTTTAATAATTAGATTAGAACACTACTTCAGAAGCCATTTATCTAATGTATTTTTCCAAATCCCATTTCACTGAAAGTTTCCAGGAAATGGTCATCTACAAAATGGGCAAATGTATTGAGGTGAAGATGCCACCTAAAAAGAGTTCTCTTTCAGGAAAACAGCATATTAAAGTTCACTAATTTTAGTTCTCTTTGCCTTTTATTTTCCAGTATTCACTGAAACGTAACTGGACAAATAGTAAGAATAAAATGAAATGAGTAAGGTAATTTGAGGAAAATGTATAGTTATTTTAAGTAAATAACAGAATTAGGACACTGGGTCTTAGTTAAAAGAGATCATTATAGGGTGAAAGATTTCAACCATTAGCTCAAGAAGCCATACGAATTTATTTTTCCAAAGTTGAAAGAAGAGATTGAAGAAGAAGCAATGAAATTAAAATTTAAAGAGAATTTACACACGGAGAACTCTTATTGTGTGCTGGCATGAAGCTTAGTTTCAAATACTATGTTGTACTGAATCTTCACAACAACCTCATGACGTAGGGATAATTATTCCCATTTACAAAGGCACTGTGGCTGAGACAAATTCCTTGTCTTTCTTCCAAAGCTTGGAACAACCAGTCAGTGGCCAAGTCAGGATTCAAACCTAGATCTCCTAAGAAAAACCGTTTGGAGTCCATCCCCTGTAGACTGAATGGGCAAAGCCAATCTGCCTAGAATGAGGAAGTAATGCAGTGGGAATAGGGACATTAGCCCAGGTAGTGCTGAAAGGGACCAGCTGAGGGAGAGATGAGAGCAGTATCACTCACAAAGGAAGAAAAAGAGAAAGGTGGAGCAGTAAGAAGTCTAACTAGCAATTGGCATGGGCAGGATCCAAATTGGGTCCCTGATGAAGTGGGAGATACCCCTCGTCAGTCCAAATGAATGAGAACACGTAATAAATCCAGAAAAGTTTAGAGGAACCGAGCAGGGAAAACAGGGAGGAAGAAATTTCAGACTTTTGTTTTTTATTTTTTAAAGTTTTTTATTTATTCTTTTGAGAAAGAAAGACAGCAAGAGCATAAGCAAGGAGGATAGGGAGGGGAGGAGGGAGGGCTAGAAACAGACTCCCTGCTGAACAGGGAGTCCTGCGGGGCTCAATCCTAGGCCCTGAGCCGAAGGCAGATGCTTAACCAACTGAGCCACCCAGGCACCCCCAGAGACTTAAATAGTTTCTAATCGCTTTGCCAAGTAAGGGATGAGGTCATCACGTGAGAAAGGAAGAATGTTAATAGGGCTTCTAGAAAGAGAAAAAAGCTGTCACATGTACACTTGACTGCTGAAAAAAAAAAAAAAAAACATAACATGGGAGTAATAGTGGGCCAAACTTTTAAAAATAATATTTTGGTGTGGGAGTTGTCATGAGGCTGTGTTGAAGTGACTTAACTCTATGGGATATTGAGTATCCATTGGAATGGATTTGTTCAGCATTTACATTAATGAGTATTTAAATGCAGCAGATATAATTTCAAGGGACTTAACATGAATGAATAAAAGTCAATGCTATTGTATTTTTAGAAGAAAGAAAGAGGAAAAAGAATTGGAGAAAATTAAAGACAGCCCTAACCACAGACAGCTTGGTTAAAGATTGTGTGAAGCGAGCACATGGGAACAAGCTTCAGTGTGAAAATCTGATGCTGTCAGTTCACCCAAGTTGTCACTGGTGACTGCTTTCATAGGGAGGCAGGCCTGGAGATGAGCATGGGGGTGGGGGAGAAAAGGAAAGATGGGCGGGTGCATGCGTGTGTGTGTGTGTGTGTGTGTGTGTGTGTGTGTGCGCGCGCGCTGCGCGCGCGCGCGCGCATGCGTACACCCTCAAGGAAGAGATGATGAGTGAATGTAGAGTCCAGGAAGGGGACTAACAGGAGGAAAGGCATGAAATTTTGAGACCTCCTAAATCATTTTGTTTGTAAGTTGTTAATTTAATGATGGATTTGTGATTTTAAGCTGTAAGGCAAGCAAAGGAAATGTGCTTTTTAAAGAATCTTAAATTTGATATCCAGTTGGGGATGAATTTCTTAAAAACAGCCCCCAAAACACAAACTGTAAAGAAAAAGGTTGATACATGTAATTACTCTTATTAACTTTACTAATTAATAAACTAAGGTAGTGATTTTTATTTTTAAAAATTTCATCAGTTTAATTGATTAATTTTAAGTTAGAAAGATTTAAGGAAAAAAGTAAAAAGATATGCCACAGTGAGAGAAGATACTTTTAACACATATATATGGGAGTAGCATCAAGGATTCCTAAAGAATCATTAAGAAAAAGGAAAACAACTCATTGGGAAAAAAAAAAAGCAATAATCTGAACAGGCATTTCACTAAAGAAGAAATATGAATAGCTGATAAACATGTGAAAATATTCTCAACCTCATTAGTAATCAGGGCAATACAAATTTACACCAAATTACATACCATTGGCAAAAATTTTAAGGTAGTATTACGGAGGATTAAGAATAGCTAGAGCTCTTCTGTGCTATTGATAGGAGTATAAATTCATCCCAGCCCCTTGGAAAACAATTTGGAATTATCTTGTAGTTGAACATTTGCTTATCTTTCTACCTAGCAGTTCTACTCATAGATATTTCCCTGGAGAAACACTAGTGCAGGTGTGTGAATATTCATATTGGTAACGTTTGCAAGAAGAAAAAGAGAACTGGAAACATTTCAAATACCCATTGACAAAAGAATGGATAAATAAATTGTTATGTACTCATAAATGGATTTTACTATGGTAGTAAAAAAAAATGAATGAACTGTAGCCACAAGCATTAACAGAGATGAATCTCACAAAATATTGAATGAAAAAGACAAGTCATAGAGGAACCATATACAAAATAATGCTGTTTACATAAAGCCAAAAAACTCACAAAACCAAATAACATCTTGTTCACGGACACATACGTGTGTAGTAAAACTATACTGAAAAAAAATGAAGTGATAAATCCAAAAACTAAAATCACGATCACTCCTGCTAGGGGGACCGGATTGGAATTCAAGGATCTGAATTGATAATATTGTATTTCTTAAGCTTGGTAGTTTATTATTCTATGGACTATGAATACATTACCTCTAATCTTTCATATGTATAAAATATTGCATAATAATAATGTAGGTAAATCTGGTCAAAAATTAAATGAGAAATAAAAAGTCAAGCATATAGAAGAAAACTTGGTGTTAGTCTATAAACATACATGTTTGGTTCAAGTGCATAAATCTTCGTGACTCTCACTCTGCACTACATAAAAAATTGGCTGGGCCTTGCAAAGTCATAGTTCTTTAAAAGAATGGCTGAATATTTGAATTATGAGAACAGATGAATTTGGTGTTTCATTTTTAATAGGTAAGAAGTATTTTATTATAATGAATCTGCCAATTTAGCTTCTGTACATAACACAAGATTAAAAGTATGTAGTGTAATATTTTCCAGAATACGTTCTACAAAACATCAGATGTTAAGGGTTCTGTAATCAAATGTGTTCAGGAAAGGCTGGACACGACACCGACTCCTAGAAATTTATAAGTAAGCACCTAATCTGCCTGCTAGAATGTTTTTTATTAAAAAAATTAATGAAAAGAACAGTATGCATAATTTAAATATTCTCTATGAGAGATGAAAAGAGAATATAAATGTAATCTCTAGCAATGTCTAAAAGAACCATGCATCAAATTACATCTCTAACAGTGTTGTCTCTATCTCCTGCATTGACCCCTTTCCCTCCGTTGACACATCAGTTGGAGTTCCTTAAAACACCCCTTCTTGTTCCTCTTTTCTCCATGACCTCTATTCCTCCCCTACAACTGATAATCTTATTATTTCAAGATCTCTCCTTATCGAAATTCATATTCTAGATTTATCTTGGAACTACACAAACTGAAGTTCCACAGGCATCTCAAATTTAACACATCCAAACCAGACTCTGTTAACTTACACCCTAAAATAGCATGACCTCTGGAGTCTCCATTTCCATTATGGTGTCATCATCCCACTTAGTTTTCAAATTAGAAATAACTTTAGTTTGATTCTTTGCTGCATCTTCTTGCATCCATCTTGCTATTCTAGAATGTTCCTTAGCTCTGCTCTCTCTTCTCTCTAATCCTTTGTGACACCGTAGTCTCCATATCCATTATGGCTTAACTGGGTTTCCTATTTTGTCATTCTATCACCAGTATTTCCCAAATGCAGCTCATAACCCACACAGGCTTATTATCATAAAATCTAATCACATTGTTTCCTAAGAAACATCTGCTAGCCCTCTATAGCTTAAAAGGTACAATCCAAATACACACATGTAACAAAGAAGGCTCCATCACATTCTGACATTACAAAACCTACCTCTTTAGCCTTATTTCCTGCCGTTCCATCATAGACACTCTATGGTATGGTGACATTAAACTCTTCATCGTCCCCTGGATGTGCTGCAGTTTAATTTCTCTGTCTTTCATCATATATTGATTCCTCTGCCCGGAATGCTCTTTCTTTATCTAATAAGCAAACTCTTATTCATACTTTAATACCCAGACATATCCCTCCTATAAACACCTTCTCCAACATGCACAATAAAAGCCAGTCACTTTATTTTCTACACTACCAAAAATCTGTTTGGACTTTCACTGTGGCACCTAATACATTGTACTGGCTCTTCACCTAAACTTCGTCCTCCTTGCATTTCCATAACCTGTTGGCACTTGGAATAATCTCACTAAACTATGGGTTAATGAATAAAAGGCCAGATAGCACTTATATCCTTAAACCTTTCTTGTTGTCAATCTTACCGAACTTAAGATTCAGTGTAAACTTATCCAGTCTTTTTTAAGGTTTCCAGGATTATGCTCACTTTAGTCTCTTTATTTTAAAAAATTGTTTTTTATTAAGCTTATTGAAATGTATTAAAATAAAACATTTTGCTCTCCTTACTGCTAATTACTAGTGGCTCTTCCCAGGAGCTTTCTTTTTCCCTTCACTGACAACAAATGTTCCAGCTGTAGAATCTCTGATCATTTCCTTTTTTCTCTGCCTTCTGAACTGGTGGTTAAATTACTAAGGAAAGTCTCCATTATGATCAGGCCCAGTGCTACCATATTCTTAACCTTTGTTCTAATAGAAAAAGATGCCCCTCCCAGGTGAGGGATTACTGAAAGGCATCCTTTTCTCTGGGCTAATGCAACCAGAATCATGGCAAACAGAACAGAACTGGTTTGGGGCCCCTGTGCCCCTAGCTTCCCTCCCAGCCTTGCGCCCTTGTGCAGGGGACAAGCTGTACAGCCATGACCTACAGCTCTGATTCTGACTCAGCAGCCCTGTACCTTATATGGTCCCATGACGGCCCCAACCAAGCATACCACTTGCCTCATTATCCTTGGCAGCCAGCCTGCTGCGAGGTGACAATTCCTTTCAAACTACTTCCTTTATAAGAATCTTCTGATACATTGAAATGAGCCAATCTGTCAACACAAATGGGAATTTTCATGGGCCTGTGACAGATTCCGATTAAAATGTGGTTTTTACCCAAAGCTTTAGTGCCCTGCTTCACATGAAGTACAATTTCATTACAAAATAGCAAGTCCATCCTAAGCCAATGAGGTAGCCCTAAGTACATGAACCAAAGGCAGGGACATGCTGATGTGAATTAAAAAGTCAGGCACACAGAATAAGTGAGTCCAATGTCCAACGAATTTAGGAAATACTTAAATAAATAGAGGAGACTAAACAGCATTTGCTCCTTTAATCAACAAGTCTTTATTGAGCCCCTACCATGTGACAAATATTATCTAGACCCTGGGAAAACAGAGATTAACCAAATAAATGACACTCATGGGATTTATAGAGGAGTGGGAGGAGAAAGACAGTAAATAAACACACCTCTACTATGTCAGGTGGTACTAAGTGAGCAGAATGAAGCCGGGTGAGAGGGCCGGGGATGAGCCTGGGGGCATCTGACGCTGACACAGGGTGGGCAGAGGAGAGCTCACAGAGAACGAGCATTTGTCGGAAAGAAGACCACGGTCGCTAAGCCGAACCTGTGTGAGCACATGCGCCTGTGCCCTTTTTCTTCCGTTGTTTGCCTTTTCCCAATGATGTTTAAAGAGCAAGTTTTATATTAAAACATCAACTTTTGGGGCGTCTGGGTGGCTCAGTCGGTTCAGCAGCTGCCTTCCGCTTAGGTCCTGATCCCAGGGTCCTGGGATAGAGCCCCACATCGGGCTCCCTGCTGAGCAGGGAGCCTGCTTCTCCCTCTGCCTGCCCCTCCCCCTGCTTGTGCTCTCTCTCTCTCTCTCTCTGTCAAATAAATAAAAATCTTTAAAATAAATAAATAAAAAGTACTCTTTGCATTCCATATGTGTTACCAACGTTTCTTCCCCTTACTTTGTCAATATACTTTTACCTTTGTGACTATTTTTGCACCACTGGAATTTTAATCAGAATTGCATTCAAACTTATTAATTTAGGGAGAATGGACATATTTTCCAATCAGTGAAATTGGTAGTCCAGTCCTGAAAGTCCCACAAATTTTAATTAAGATTATTCTTCAGTAATGTTTAAAAATACTTTTGCTGTTATGAATTTTAGGATTATTTCAGTATGTTATATTTTCTACCCATTTGTTCTGGTTATTAGAGAAGACTTCATTTTTAAATATATGTATTTTGTACTTGGCCATTTTATCAAATTCTTTTATTTTAATTGTTTTTATCTTCCTTCTATAATTTTCTTAAAGATTTTATTTACTTAGCGTGCACGCGTGCATGTGTGTGAGCGGGGGAGGGCAGAGGGAGAGGCAGAGAGAGAATCTCAAGCAGACTCTCTACCGAGCAGGGACTGGGACTTGGGGCCCGATCTCAGGGCACTGAGATCATGACCTTAGCAGAAATCAGGAGTCAGATGCTCAACCAATGGAGCCACCCAGGTGCCCCTTCCTTCCATAATTTTTAAAAAATCTTTCATGTAGGTATAAGATCTCTGTTTCTTCTCATCATTAACATTTCATGTTTTATTCCGTTCACTAAAATTTTCAGACAATGTCAAGAAAAAAGATAACAGCATACACGTTTTTCTTGTTCTTGATTTTAATGGCACATATTTTCTAGCATTTCACCATTACTTATGATGCTGACCCTTAGTTTAGGAGGTATTCTTTATTATGTTAAGGAGATATCCCTTTAGTCATAGATTAAAATAATTTTACTTGGATTGAATATTGAATTGTATTAAATTCTTTCTGGCATCTGTTGAAGAAATGATAGAGTGTTTCCCTGAGTGACTGATGCAATGAATTAAGTTAATATGGGATCTTCCAAAAAACATTTTCCCAGAGAATACTTTTTCCATAGGCTGGTCCATGAAGAAAACTGAGTGGGGGAGGAAATTGTCATCTGGTCAGATAACTTGGGGAAATGTTGCATAGCACATTCTTTTCTTAGAGATTCATTAGCTCATTATCATGTGAAAGATGCTGACAAGTCTGAATTTGGCAGTCAAGAAATTCTGTTAAAAAAATTATACACACACACACACACACACACACACACACCCCACACTGCTGTATGGTATATTTGCAAGTTGCTAAGAAGATAGATCCTCAAAGTTCCCATCAAAAGAAAAAGAAACGTGTGTGTGTGTATCCATATTATATGATGAATGTTAATTAAACTTACTGTGATAATCACTTCACGATATATCTCGTCAAGTCATTAATGCCGTACACCTTAAACTTATATAGTGCTGTATGTCAATTATATCTCAGTACAATGAAAATTGTCCAGTTAACTTTGTTAAACCCACCACTTCCAAACATTACCTGTCCCCCTTCCTTCATATAATACTTGTTAGTATCCCGTTGACTTAGGGTTCAGTCTAACACACTTGAGGAGTGCCATGTTGATAGCTTTCCCTATATTCAATTATCCTTGCACTCTTGGAATAGAACCTGCTTGGCCATAGGAGTATGACTGTTTAATTTAGTGCTAAGATCAGTTGGTTGAGTTTTAATTGAGGATTTTTGAGTCTGTAATTATAAGAGTAATTGTACTGTCATTTTTCATCCCTACCCCCTCTTGGCTCTTTCCAGGTTTCAGTATCACTGTGATGCTGGATTGGTAATATGAATTGGGAAATGTTCCATATTTTTCTGGGCTCTGGAACAATTTATGCAGCATGGGAATTATCATAGGATTTTATTTTCTTAATTTGAAATATTTTCTATAAAATAGCCCAAAGAGAGATGAACCCAAACACAGTGCTAACTGGTTGTCAGTGAGCTTATAATTGAATCCCCCTGTTAGCTCGATTTTCTTTACTGATGAGGCTTCAAGTGTCTCCATTTTCCCTCACTCTGAGTAAACATGATTGCTCTTTGCTCCAGAGGGTTAACGGTTCAGACAGCCTACTCTGCTTAGAAGCAATAACTCCTTGCTCTTGTCACTCCAGTGCGCCACAGAACAGGGGGGGGCATCAAAGTCAGGTCAGGAAAGAAGGAGATGATAGAATCCAGACAGGAGAATCACACTTCTCCATAAGCACGTTGTCCCTGATGCCAGGCACAAAGTGAGGTGACCAGAATGAAGGTCTGGAGGGAAAAACAGAGCTGGGTGAATTGCGGGTCTAGAATCCCAAGAAGAGGGTTGAAGAGTATTGATTGGGTTTTGAAACACTTTGAAGCAGTTTTGGGATGATGTTGAACATTTTATGGTCTGTAAGGAGAGAAATGGGCTGTTAAGGCCACTTTTGAGACAAATTCCTCCCCAAGGCACAGAATGCTTTATTTGGAGAGATGCCATATTATTACAGCCAAAATACTTCACGGATCTTCTAAGGGCTTGGGCATAAAAGCACACAAAAATGTTTACATGTTTTCCTTTCTAATACAAGGATTAACATTAAAAGGCAAAATACCTTATCTGTGCAGGGCCCAGCTCATAGCAGGCAACTTGATGTGTTTAGTGTTTGTTGAATAACTGCATATTGTTTGTTAAATAAATGTCCATGTGTTGTCTTCCCCTGGTTTTCTGCAGCTGATATGCTTCTAAAATGTGGAGCATAAGTTAAATGAATCCCTTTTCCGGGTTTATATATAACAACTCCTTAGGTGCTAAATATATGTGTTTTTTTTTTAATCCTTCATTAGCTGGTGCATTTCTTCGCCCTGAAACGTTAAATTTCAGTACTTTCAAGGTGCAATAATGATCTCAAATATTTCAATATATTCAAGGAAACTTAATACTCAAAATGATTTTGTTCTAAATAAGCTAGTAAGTTGCCAGTTATTTCTATTTGTCTTTTCACATTCTGGGTAGAATAAACATAAAAATAACGTACCTTTGTCTAAAACACAAATCGCAGAAGATATAATTCTTTAACCACATGCAGCTTGTATTTCTTTCAAGACAAGAAGAAACTGCTAAGATTACATATCCCTGAGTTATTCTCTGAAATGTGATGAGTGCCAAAAAAGGAAACACGTATGTTAGAGGAAAATAATGGCTATCCATAGAAAAGTGGTTCCCTCCTCGGCATGCTCCACTCTTCTCTTCAAAGAAGCACATTGTCCAAAGGTGAATTGTTGGGAGAAACTAACTCATCCATTCATCTAGTCAAAGATCCTTCCACTGAATAGCTATCAGTGGAAGCTAGGCCAATGCTTAACATGCCTATTAAATACTACAGCTTCTGTACTGGTGCACAAAGGAAAAAAAATCAAAAAAAGATTTCGGTGGTATGTAGCAATAGGAGCTCAGGATTCAAATGGCTGTACTACTTTAACCAACACTGAGTTCTTTGAAGCTCCTTGATGATCAATCACAAAGCTAAAAGTCACTCCTTACCCCTGATTAGAGAAAAATCTGATTTTCCTGTTGCATTGCCTTCTTGAAAGAGATGATGGGGGAAAGTGCCATGGTGAAGAGCAGAGACTGAATCAAAGAATATTGATTTTGTGTCTAACCCGGCTTGCACTTTCTCAGTTCCAACACCTTACCGGGAAATACATAGAAGCTGTTTCCACAATAAAGTACCTGTGACTAGAGAAAATTATTGGGTAGGGAGATAGAAAAACATCTTTTTTTCATGGCAGTTCTTGGGTATTGTCATAATATATATATTTTTTCTTTTTTTTTTTTTAACCCCCCTCATGGCTTCCAATTTTTGTGATTTTAAAGAAAATGCCATGATTGTGAAGGGACACCTTGGGTGTTGTTGGTGGCTTCCCGTGACTGGGTGTGCATGTAGATTTCATAGATATACCACAGTGGGTGGATGTTCTCATCTGAGGCCTACCCCTAAGCCACTTTGTTACTCAGGGTCTTAAAGTAGCAGTGGGATGCAAAGTATCCCAGGTGCAAGAGACAGCATGAAGGAAGAGCTGACATGAGTCAGTAACTAATGGGGCACGAAGGATGAGGGAGAGGGCAAAGTCAAGGGTGACACATGTAGCCTGGAGAACGATTGTGCTGCCATCCAAAAAAAAAAAAAAAAAAAAAAATGCAGGAGCTGGAGCCATTCACTATCTGACATAACCCCTTGGCTTCATTAATATAATCATGAATTCCTGAACCAGGAGTGAGCGGAAGGAAACAGTATTCACAGCACCACAGTTGTGAGCACTTAGTTTTTCTTCTCTCACAATGTGCAAATCAGCAGTTGCAGGCTTGGGTTTTAGAAAGCCTTCTCTGCTAAGGGCACCATCCCGAATACATTAGTCGTATTAACAGCATGCTGGTCATGGGGGATTGCTACACGCCCAGTCCAAGGTGAATGGCAAGTGCTCTTTTCGTCAGGGTTACTCAGAGAAGTGGCAGGTCCAAAGCCATTTAAAAACTGGAAAATGGCCTTCTGATAAATAAAATGGCACTTCTGAGTCTGAACATAATTGAAAGAGCTTTGTGCTGACAGAAGACTAAGGAACCTTTCCTATGGGAGGCGGGTATGCAAATGTCACTTTCTGGGTTTTGTTGACTCTGAAACTGGAGACTAGATGGTACTGGTAGGAGGGGTGCCTGATGACAGCCGAAAGCAGGGAGACAAGAGTCTTCCTGTGTCTGTATGATGACCTAGGACGTTAATTGCCCTGAGATTCCATTAAGTATGTGCTCTACCAAATCAGGAAGGTATAAACGACGCTCTTCATTTTCAGAGTTTGTTCTGCAGTGACAGTTCAAGAGACTGAAATTAATTTAGTTAAATTGATATTTTACCTCATGATTTCAGGCATTTAATAGTGAAGATGCCTCTTGATCTTGATACATCTACTGTGGGTTCATTTATTCTCTTTTCTTTGGCACACCGCATGTAGCCGGCCCTTCGCTGTGATTTGTTATTTATAAAATGTACAGAGCGTAGTTCAATCCTGATAGATGAAATCAGAATTCTGACTGAGCTATAGGTCAACTGACTAGAAAAAGGAGTTTAAAACCTGACTCTGTCCCAGCTATAAGATAAATAAGACCGAGGGATCTAATGCGCAGCATGGCGACTACAATTAACAGGACTGTACTATATAATTGAAAACTTTTTTCTTTCTTTAAAAGATTTTATGTATTTATGTGAGAGAGAGAGAAAGAGAAGAGAGCACGAATGGGGGGTGGGAGAGCAGAGGGAGAGGGAGATGCAGATTCCCCGCTGAGCATGGAGCCTATCTCAGGCCTCAATCCCAGGACCTGAGCTGTAGGTAGACACTTAAGCTACTGAGCCACCCAGGTGCCCTCTACTTAAAAACTTTTTTTTTTAAGATTTTATTTTATACTTAAAAAGTTTTAATAGAGTAGATCTTAAATGTTGCCACCACGCACACATACACACACACAATGTAATAATGAGACATGGGGATGTTACTAACACTGTGGGAATCGCTTTTCACAATATATACATGCATCTAATCATCGTGATGCACACCTTAATCTCACATATGTTATGCGTCATCAATATCTCAGTAAAGCTGGGGAGGGGGTCCCTGATTCTGGAGGTAAACGGCTACAAAGGGTATGTGTGAGGCTTAACCTAATTTTAAGTGGTGATTTAGGCCACATCCCTGACATGTAGTACAGCCTTAGACATATCGGTAAGCCTCTCTGTTACATCATCAATGAAAACACATTGGCAAACTGTTTAAACGTCCTCAGGTGGGAAAAAAAAGTTGTCAATTTCCTACTTAAGATCATCCTGCATTCCAAAAACTATTCAATTAAGTTGGACATATTGGGTGCCTACTATGTGCCAGACATAGTTATCTAAGATGGGACATTTTTGCTGACCAGCATCCCTTCACTGGCAAGTTTCCAGTCAGTTTGCAAGTCAGCTATTTATAAATTGGGACACATTTTGCTCAAGAAACAAATTTAAAAATAATGGTTAGATTCTCAAGCCAATCTTCAAAAGCTAATTTAATTTATAATAAAGTGGAACTCAACTTCTAATAGAATCCTCAAACCTAACTACCATTTATAGCAGTGATTTTCAACCCTGGCTGCACACATCACACTATAATCACCTTGGAGGGCTTTTTTGTATTTATGTTTAAAAATAAGTACGAAGACTCAGACTGTACCCCCAGAACAATAAAATCAGAAGCCATTATCAGAGCCATGGTGGGAAATGGAGCCTGGAAAAGGGTGGAGAGGACTGGAAACAAGGCTTCTAGTGAGAGTGGCATCAGGGGCTGTCCCTAGGAAGTGGAGGTCAGGATTCCAGGGGGTAGATGGTGGGGTCCAGGTATTATGGCATGGATGGATAAAATAAGAAGAAAGGATGCCCCTGGGAGAAAGAATAGACTATAGACTCACAGCCTTTGGGAAATTTTGGTCTCTGCTGACAGTAAAGGCGTTTTTCAGGAATGAGAAAATGGTAGAAGGGTCTGGAACGTTCAGCTTCTGGACCACAGGATTGGTGTGGCAATGATGCAGAGGGAGCTGTCAAGAACCCAGTTGGTCAGCATCACTCACCAGTTCTCTTTGTCCAGCTCATGAGGGAGAAAGGCAGCTCTATCTTCAAACCACTTTCTTATTTTGGGGTAAGGCTTTCACAGAATTTCATGCCTCATATTTCCTTTCCACAAAAGGCAAATGTGTAGTTCTCTTCATGCTTTTGGCATCATTATGGACTCTCAGGACTAAGCAGAGGTAAGGGGAATGGAAGAGGAATGGATGAAATCCAGTAAACATGCTCCAATAATAACAGTAGGCTGGTAATTCTGTCCATCTGCTGTCACTATCCAACAGCTTCTAGAATTCTGTAGCTCTTACTTCTAGTCACTCCCTTTCAACTTAGTCAGAATGTCAGGAGTCAGAAACACGGGCGTAAAGTGTTATCAACAGCTGGTGAAAACAAATATGCCAGGTGGAGGATCTCCTCAACTCTTTTCCTGTGTCCTTCTCATTTTTTATAGTTTGGGTGTGGAGATTTCTTTTTCTAACATCCTGCGACTGTTGCAATGCAGGGAAGTCTGTTGAGATAACATTCTCACATTTCAATCAGATACTCTCAGGTTCTACGTTGAAGTTCTCTGTATTTCTTTCTGGCCCCATCAGATACTCTCAAGTTCTAAGTTCAAGTTCTCTGTATTTCTTCCTGGCCCTTTCTACCTAATTTCTTCCTGGCCCTTTCTACCTAATAGTGCTTGAGCTCTGTGTTCTAGTTTTCTCTTTATGGCATTTTGTCTACTCTGGATCAATGAAAATACTGGGCTAGAAGAATTCTGGAGACACGTGAAAGTTTTCTCTCCTGAACGGAAGAAAGGAATTAGTGCCATTATCTTCTCTCTTCCTTACATTTTTGAATATTCCTGATTTTTTTCCTGACATGGGGAGAATAAATTATTATGAAAAGAGGTGGGGGTGCCCTGTTTCTTCAAGTTTCTGGAGGTAGTGGTATGGGAGAGTTTTTGGTACAGAGAGGGTAAGCACAGGAAGACTTCTTCCCAGGTGTGAATTTACTGTAAGCAACAAATACTTAGGTCCCTTCCCCCATAGATTGCTGGCCAAGCTGTGTAGTAACACTGTGGGAAAAACATCACCTCCATGAAAGAAATTCTTCACTTCACTAAGCAGGGAGTCTAGCTCAGCTGGAAAATCTGAATTAGATTTCAAAGGAAGATTGTTCTTCTACGGTTCTCAAACCGTATCCCATCTCAAGAATAGAGAGAAAAATGGATTTTTTTGTTTTTTAGGACTGAAATTTCTGGACAAAATGAAATTGGGATAACTTTCAACCTTAGTGGGCAAACAGCTAGTTTAAAAGGTGAGACTCCATTGGCTGTGACTGCTTCAAGGAAGATTCCGTCAACACATCATTCGACTTCAGGTGTTCTGCTGGAGCAGACAGACTCCGTTTTAAGGAATTTGCTAGTGCTAGACTAGAAGAACTAGATCTGTGCCTGCTTTGATACACTGATGATGGCCTATCATTTGCAAAGGTGTTGTGTGTAAGGTACTCCGTGAATGTCAGCCTACTGGAAAACTGACAAATAAAGCCTCTTTCTCTTAGAATTTCTCAGTGCCTAAAGATTCGTTATGTCAGTTGTTGCTTCTGACCTTTTCTAATTGAATTATCCTTCTTTAGTGAGCCAGATAAAAACAGTCTTAATAGATGGGGGGAATGAGGGTACTGCTTAGCTTTTCCTATTAAAAATAAATATTCCCTTAGAAATAATTTATTTCAGGACTTATTGAGCCACGTAACTCAGTCAAAAAAGTGATAATAGCTTCAGATAGGCAGCAAAATTTGTCTTTCTTAAGCAGAAGAATGTGAGAGCTACTTTGAGTTTTTTAAACTTCACAATTATATGTAGCCCCGATTGTTCAGGCTCTGGCTGAGGCTGGTTTAGTGATGATCCCAGTGGCACTGGAGGCTTTAACGAGAAGCTTGGATCCCCAGTCTCCTTCAATGGGGTGAAATGACCTCAAACCTGTCTTCAATCCTTGTTAAAACTTTTGGTTGTTTAAAAGTTCTTTTTAAACCTAAATTTTCATTTTGAAAGAGAAACAAGGGCTTGGAAAGCATTTTTCTCAGAAGCAAGTTTGAGTCTGATTCTGTGTTCAGATTATTTCTAAAGGAAAATCTTGGTTTAACTCAAGTTCCAGTTAAGTCAAAAAGCTAAGAGAAAGTGAGTCGTTTCATTTCTTTTCTAAAAAAGGAGAAGTGGCAGGGAAAGGGCTTTTATCTACTTAGATATACTCCTACCTGATTACAATCTTTTCTCTTTTTTTCTCCCTTTGGTCTTAAGGAAAGTATATGCAGAAAGAATGATGATAAGAAAACTAGAAGAGAAAGCCAAAACCTTCCATTAATTACGTTTATCAAGTTAGCAGTGGAACAAGCACCTATGTCTTAGATAGAGAAAGGTGATTAGCATTCCGAATACTGAAGCCCACATCAATTTAGGAAGGGCATGATTTCAAGATAAGTTGAAGGGTAAGTTAGAAGAATTTTTAAGGCCTAAGTATAAAACTGGGGTCAGATCAAATAGTGATTGTTAATAAGAGTTAAAGATTAGTTAGAAGTGAAGTCCCTAATTATACCTAGAGTTTTTAACAGACTCATTTTGTTTAAAGAGGTCTTGGAGGTCAACCAATTCAGCATCATATCTCTGGTTGCAAAGAACAGACACCTCCTCCAGCAGACACAAGCCAAAGAGAAGAATTTATTGAAAGGTTACAGAACCTAAGGGCTGGGAGGAAGCCATGCCTGGGGAAGGAAGTGGATCTAAGAACTTGATCATTATTTCAGGACTTGGCCCTTCATTTTTTTTTTTAAGTTGATGCATATCTCCACACCTGTGGCATAAAGCTGTTGTTTGAACATGACCATGGTTGAAATTCTAAGAGCTGTTTTGAATCCTGAAGTCATAAATACAAATCTATAAAGTGATAGTATCTCTATGCTGAAGTATACAGCTGTACCCTCCAGCATGGGCTCTGTTACTGTAACTGCAATTCCAGACCTTACTGATGAAAGACCCTAAGCCTACCTATGCCAGTCTTCTTATTCTGCCATCAAAAAAAAAAAAAAAAAAAAAAAAGTGGACCAAGAAGTAGTAGCAAGTTCAATATTCCTGGAGGGTTATCAATAAAATCTGAAGACTTGAGGTTCTTTGATGACTGCCTGTCAGACATGTGGTGCCTTGGACGATTCTGAGACCAATGACTGAGAGAGAACTTAGTTAGGAACCTGAGTTTTCTGGTGTCAGCTGTCTTTGGGCAAGTAGTTTATATCTCCCTGAACCTTCATTTGTTTAATAGGGATATTAATACACCCCGTAGGTCAGGTTTGTTGTGAGGATTAAAAGATATGACCTATGCACTGTTCTTGGAACAATGTCTAGTACATATAAATGCCCCATAAATGATAGCAGTTATTATTATTAATTTAAAAATTTAGTCAGCTCTTTGCTACAAATAACCCTAAAACTCAAGGGCTTACAAGAACATTTATTTCCTGCTCACAGGTCTGTGATCAGCTATAACTCTGCTAAGCTTAGCTGAACTTGGCTCCACTTTTGGGTTCATGTCTGCTGCATGGATGTCCTCATCCCAGGAACCAGACTAAAGAAGCATTCCCTACTGGAATGTGTTGTTCTCATGATGGAGGGAAAATGTATAAGAAATAGGAACCACGTGATGCTTTTTAAATTCTCTACCAGAAACTATCACTACTACTTCTGTTCCATTGGTCAAAGCAAGTCATTTGGCCAAGCCCGAAGTCAAGGAGGCAGTTACTGTGCTCACAGGCAGGCCATGTTTGGGGAAGGAATGAACAATACAATCTAACACAGGAAGATTGAAAAAATATCTATGATCATAGAGACAAAGGCCTCTAGAGTAGCTTGAATAGTCTGAAATTAGAACGCAAACAGGCTGTTCATAATTTCTCATGTCTTCGAAATTATGGACCATTTAGGTAAACCAGAGATCCAGGGCAAGCAGCAGAGTTTAGAAACAGATAAGGTATAAAAGGACACAGTAGCCTCTCTTCCTGTAGAAACTGTACTTGGAGGAGAGGTTGCCGTAGAGGTCATTTAGTTCAGCATTTCTAGAGGTGAAAGGTATTTTAAAGATTTCACATCCTTAAAGCAGTAATGGTATTTGTTTTCATTTCCATTTGTCAAAAAAACTCAGTAAATTTGACATTTATGTAAAAACTGTTTCCCTTTTAAATGGAACAGGTCAAGAGCCTCCAGGTGTGTATTGAGGAAGGTTGCTTGGTGGTAAGTGCAGATCGGAGAGGTTTGCTCATGACTTGTAACTTACGTTATTAACACAGACGAGCACTACTGGGCACATCCGTTATCATCACACATACTTTAATTGTTTTTATTCTTAGTCATATATTGTTTACATTTGTTTGCAATTCTGAATTAATGAGGAATTTAATGAGGAAGGAAAAAACATAATTCTGCCAATTTTTCCCTAGATACTTTTCTCCAGATCCATAAATTTCCATCATCTGAAAAGACTGGCTATATAGAACATCAAGATATCTCTAATATTTCAAAGTGTAATGTAAGGAAGAAAAATAAATCCGTGTTATGTATGCATCCTGTCTCTAACCAATAATCTGTTATGGAAATAAACACAGATGATGTTTTGAGGTCCATTCCAGATGAGAGGACAGCTGAGAACTATTCCATACTCCCTTTATTCTCATACCTCAGTGCAACTGCAGAGGCCATTCCCTCTGTTTGAAAGGCTCTCTTCCTTCTCCTTTTTCTGCCTGGTGTTCTCATTTAGCTTTATCCACAGCTCAGCTCTTACTCCCAACTGGGAAAGGAATCACCTTCACTTTCCCTCAGCTGTGTCTGTTGCTCTTCCCTTGCCTTTCCTATAGCACTTGCAGGGCATTACCTCCTTGATAACCCTATTTCTGAACATGGTCATTGAGTCTGTCTCCCCCACTTGACCTTGAGTCAAGATCAGGGGCAACTTGGTATTTCCCGGATATAATACCGTGTCTCAGACCTCCAGTGTGAATGGATGAGCAGAAGCAGAATAAGCTTGATGAGATTAGAAACTGAAGAGGATGTGGGGGAGAGCATTTTGGGAAGAAGGAAGGTAAACATCAGCTAAGCGAGTGAAAGGACAAAAAACTGGCACGTACAAGATGTGTTTAAGGAGCAAAAAATGGATGCACATGACTAGATGAGAGAGTCCTGGAAAACAGAGTGGGGAGTTTTGGTTTGTGAGAGAGATGCCCATTGTCTTAGCCTGCTTGGGCTGCCATAACAAAATACCCTAGACTGAACACAAGAGAAATTTATTTTCTCACAGTTCTGGAGGCTGGAATTCCAAGATCAGAGTGCCAGCATGGACAGTTTCTGGTGAGAACCCTCTTCCTGGCTCGCAGACTTCTCACTGTGTTCTCATATGATGGGAAAAAAAAAGAGAGCCCTGGTTTCTCTTCTTCTTAGAAAGGCACTAATCCCATCACGAGGGCCCCATCCTCATGACCTCATGCAAAGCTAATTACCTCCCCAAAACCACATCTCTAGATGCCAACACATTGGGTATTAGGGCTTCAACATGAGAATTTGGAGGGAATACCGTTCAGTCAATGCCGTGTGGTTAAAGAACCAGACCTGCCTTAATGAAGCAGGCCCATGAGATTTCCACCATCCATCCCTGCCATTCCTGAGGTTCCATTGTTCGGTTAAGAAAGTGAATGAAATCCCAGAAATCAGCATTTCCAATTGAAGGGGCTTTAAAGCCAAAGGGCAAGAGCAAAATAACCTTTTAATTTCTGAGATGAATGAACAAAGTAATTTTTGTGAGTGGTATCTTCTGTTTCTACAGCAACCATAAATCATACCTTTAGGAGCTGTACCATTTTACTTTTAAATGTACATTTTGAAAAGAACACAGTCTTTTCTTATTATGCTCCTTTTGTACAATTTCATTGCATTCATCACGAGTCAGAGAGTCCTGTTGATTCTATGGCAGGAAAACTGTTATATTCACAGTCCAAGTGCCTACTGATTAGCACAGGCATTTCACATTAGCTGATCGGGAGGGTAGGGCAGTCTTCTGCTGAGATTTACTGCTTTCTCCGTTTCCTCATGGTCCATTTTTCATTATATTTCAGGTTTGGATTCCTTTCATTTGGTGCATTCTCTTAAGAATCACCATCCGCAGTATGATATTTTTATCTGTTTGAGAAGTTTATGTCCATTTGCAAATGTTTCAAGCCAAGAATTCTGCTGCCTGATTTGCAGAAAGTTGTTGCTGCCGAAAGATTTGCTGGGCATGTCCCATTGATAGATAGTACAAATATACAGTGTTAATATAATGGGAAAACTCCAGAGTATTTCCATAGCTCCTGACTATCGAATAATATACAAAAATATATGACTTGGGGACAGCTGAAATTGTTTCCACACTTTGAGCTCTGCTTCCATTAGACTGGTTCACAATATTAGATTGAATCCCAAGGTGCTACTGATAATCATCAGCTGTTTTCTTGCCCAGTCTCTTTGTTTAAATGTATTCTTTCATTATCTATGGGCTTTTGAAAAAAATGGGGGAAAGAATGTTTTTAATTGAATAATCTGTATTCTGTCAGGTATTCCTTCTCCCTAGGAAGGTATATGGAAACTTACTTTGCTGTTTTTATTTATCCTGCCAGTGTAGTATATCGATGAGAGAATGGAGATCCAATAGTGTTAAAACAAGACATGAAATATTGATTAATTCCTTTTTTAAATTCCCTTTTTACTCCTGAGTGTAGCAGATTTCAGAAGCTGCTGCCAATATTGTGCTCTCCAGCAAACCTCCGTTATTGGGAGGGTCTTGATCCCCTTTGGGCTTTGATAAATGATAATTATGCTTTTAAAATGTTAGCTTGGAGTGCCCCAGGTTTTGTTTTCAACAGTTCATCGGAGAAATGAGTAAGAAACAGTAAAATTTAGGCTGCAAAGTTTGAGCCAAAGGCCCCCAAAGGAACCATTCCATGAAGAGGAAGCAGCCAGAGACTGAAGCAACTAGACTCCACATCCTTGTTCCTACCTGACACATTTTTCCTTTTCTGCATTGCGCATTCCCCATTGCAGGTCAGGACTCGCCCTTTGGGTCTAGGCCAAGTGAATTTGCTGATTCCTAGGGTTGTATTAAAAGGTAAGATAATAATGATTTAGTATTGACCAAACCTGAATGGCTTCAGATAGGTTTGTAAAGAAAGAGAAAGAAATAAGATGTTTGGCTGGTTGAAGAAACCAGTAGGACGGTAAGCAGAGTGGGCAGAATGGGAACTGTAGATAGGGAGAACCTGGATTTTTAGGATCAGGGACCTCCTCAAGGCAAGCCACTCAAGTCAAGAGTAGGCACTGGGGAACCCTACTCTGTGCATCTTAGGGCACAGGTGGTCTTGGAACGGAGGGGGATCTGCTGAGCTGTGAAGAAGAATTACTGCACAGGGCAGCACCTCCAACAAAGAATTACGTCGTCTAAAATATCGATAGTGCTGAGATTGAGAAACCCTGACATAGAGGAAGTGCTATTATTTCATCCATCAAAGATAAGTTTCTTGAGTTCAGAACCCAAGTCATGAGTTAATGGTGTTCAATAATTAGCAGAGCATCCTGTGAGTAAACAGTAGATTCAGTGTAATCCCATTTTCTTTTGAAGAGTATCCATTTTAGTTTCTTCCGTTCTTCCCCTGAAATTCCCCAGAAGGGAGATCTCACTCATTAGAAAGTTCGAACTTGCCAGACGATAGGAAGAAAATGCTTCACGATATGTTTCCAGAAATGAGAAGATGAGAGAGCATGCTCAGAAGCAAAGGTACAGGTGAATGAAACATGCTGACAGCCAAAAAGATTGAGATTGGTAAAAGTAAGGCTAGCTTGACAGACGACGAATCCCTGTGGGCATGTGATGACCTTTAGACATCAAACAACAGTAAGTAAACATCAGGGGCAAGGTAGCTTATATTTTATTGGTAATAAACTAGATGAAAGATCATATTTTAAATGATATGCCTTCAAGCATGTGCTATATCAAGGTGTTGACAGCATCATTTTTCCAAGAGATGAGCAAGTAAATTTAAGTAGTTTCCAAGTAGTAAGTATCTTGATTACCAAGGAGCAGTGGGATGCAAAGCTTGGCCAGTGGAAACAAATGATTGATAGCTTCCTCTTAACACTCCTGCCTTTATTTTCCTCTTCACGGCTCATTATTCTGCCATGTTAATTTAAGCTTTCTTATTGTATTGAATTAGGGGCTTAAATTCTCTTATCATCCCTATGGGAATCTTGATTGTTTATTTGTAGGTGACAATAATTGTTTTTATCGATCCCCAAATGTAGAAGGTATAAAAAGCACTATGGCTGATGGCCAGCTGGTACATAGTTAGTGCCGCGTGCATGAGTGACAAATTACAAGACAATATTTGGCCCCAGAGGAGACCCTTTAAGAATTTTTAAAAGCATCTGATAGTTCTCCTTAGGTCCCTTCTAGCTGAAAACAGTTTCACATACATCAGCTCAAGTCTTTTTGTTTTTATTGAACCTCCAAAGGTCTACGTGGGTGTAATTTGTACATCTGCATTTCTAGTACACCCACACAGCAGGAGTTGGGAATGGTGTAGCTACAAGAATTCCCAGACTGAGTGCCATCCAGCCAGTGAGTTCCGTTAGGGACCCAGATCACCAGGGCCATTATTCAGAAGAATCTCTGGATGAATCTAGCAGTTGCCATTATGCCACTATAAGTATTCTGTAGATGACATTAGCTCCAAGTATTTTGAGAAGAAACCACTTTGCTATCCCCAGCATGTACTATGGGTAAGAAACCTCACATGATTTCACATCCCAAATTTATCAGAGGCACCAGAGAGAGAAAATGCAACTGTCTAATTAAAGTGCTGTTTTTAGGACAGGGCACTTAGGCAGTATGAGTCCCCACAGTTGGAAGCAAATGCAGCCCAGCTTACTTGAAGATTTTCAGCCTAACTATTATGATCTGTCCAGAAAAAAAAATAAGGTTTTTCTTAAAAGTAAGAGGTTAGGCTTAAAATTCATCAAGTATTAGATACATGGTAAAATTTCCTTATCAGTTGGTAAAATGGAAAGATTTTGACCAGATGCCGAACTCTGAAATTCTTGACCTTTTCCTGTGGTGAAGAGAAGATGGTTATGCAGAGGAACCACTTTGATGACTGTACCCTATTTATCCTTTGCTTCTGTTCTGAAAGTTCCCTGTTGAACACTCAAAGTGACTATCTGGATTGGACCAGAATGAGCCAGGAGAGCTTGTTTTGCAGAGTAGAGCTCCACATGTCACACAAATGTTCAACCCCCCCCCCCCCCCCCCGCCACACTTCATGCTGCAGCTGTCATATTATCTTGGTCCTTGACAGTTAGCCTCCCAAATTGACTCCTAGAAAACCACGTAAAAAGAAAACAATTTGCCCTAATTTCGGTTTCCTTTTTTTCTCACTCAAATTAAGCTTACTCTCAATACTATGATGTCATTGTGTCCTTGGTCTTGGACAGCCATTCCAGCACATTCCATGAGCAGTAGTGTGAAAGAGGGAAAAGTTCAGCGACTATAGCCACCACTATTGTGAGGTAAAACTTCATACCCTCTTTGTATATGCCTCAGACATTTAGTGGCATCCCCACCACACGAGTGGGCATTAAATGTGATCTGACTGATTAATGTGTTTGTTAGTTACACGTTCAACATGTGTGGAGCATATGACTGTAGAATGGATAAAGCTTAAAACAGATTGACTCTTGAGGGTGATGATCACAGAAGCATTTGGTTTTAAAATTGGAACAAACCTTAGATGTGACTTAGTTCAACCATCTTATTTTAGAAACAAGGAAACTAAGACGACCCATAGAGGTTAAATGCCTTGTCCAAGGCTTGGTAGTGGCGCAGCTGGAATGTGAAACTAGGTATCCACACTCTCAATTTCGTACTGCACTCTGTACTGACTCTGAAACACATGGGCTTGTGTTTTGTTATATGTATTGTGATTGTTTTGACAGGTGTGTTACCCCCCACTAGACCATGTATTCTTTAAGAAAATATTCATCATAGAGTATCTGGGTGGCTCAGTTGGTTAGGTGTCTGATTCTGGATCTCTTAGCTCAGGTCTTGACCTCAGGGTCGTGAGTTCAAGCCCTGCACTGGGTTCCACGTGCACTTTATATGTGTGTGTGTGTGTGTGTGTGTGTGTGTGTGTGTGTGTGTGTGTATACATATATATGTAATTTTTTTTCATCACTAACTTCTGGCATAGGATTGCAATAAATGTCTGTTAAAATAAATAATTAAATGAGACCATTTTTCTCATCATGTATAAATAAATGATGTAATTTTTAGTGATCTCTGCTAGTGCATGGTCAGCTTAGTAATGAAGAAGGATAGAGAGGATAGGAAGGTTGAAAAAAATAGAATGTGAAGGCAAAAAGTGATAAAAGGGGTATACAGTTCAAGTAGGAATATAACTGGAAAAAATTCAGTATGCAGACAAAATTTCTAGACTCAATTTGGGAGCTTTTAATCAAGACTCTTGCCTCTTCTGATCTCTCCCAATTTTCAAATAAGGACTTTTAAGCAGATGGTGCGTTAAACAGATCTCATCATTGCTGCTCCCCCTCAGACCCCAGAAGACAGGACGGACGGCAAGTTAAATTGTATAATAAGCAGAGTTGTTCTTGAGTGTATTCCACCTCCCTCTGGTCCATCTTCCCACCCATTCGGCACCCATTCCGAACCCATGCTGCTGCTACTGTTCTCATCTCGGAGGAAAGTGCATGTAACTCTATGTGATCCTGTTTCCGGAAAATTTTCCATTTAGAAAACGCACCAGGAAATACAAAGGAAGACAACTTACACGGTGGCATTTCAGACTCAGTGGCAAGTGAGCAGAGGGGATGGATATATATGGACTGGGTCTGTCTCTCCTTACAAATCATCCAAAGTCAATTAAAATAGAAGTGAGAAAAGCCAGTTATCGTACCCCTCTGTGAGCTTGTGTTGCTCCTGAAATGCTTACATGTTATGTCAATTGATACTAAACAATGCCTGCTTAAAAAAAAAAAAAAAAAAGAAAAGAATCAGAGGATTCAGGGTTCTAATTATAGCACATTGATGGCTTGGTACTGGAGAACTACATCAACAATATAGGACATCGGTGGGAAGCGACTACTGGCTGGACGGCTGTACCCAGAGAGTGGTTATCAGTGGCTAAGTGTCAGTTTCTAGAAGAGCTGACTATGCTCCAGTATGTCAGGAAGTCTAAACGGAAGGTATGAAATGTAGTCTTTTTTAGAAGTGGTGCTGCATTGTTGCCAGATAACCTGTAAGACCCAAATGCTTCTATGGGAAGAGATTAAGGAGATAGACAGTCATCCGTTTTGGATGGATTGGGTCCCCTTGGCTAATGCCAAGTATGGAGATCTGGCTTTTCATCCAGTATTCCCTTGAACGACTGAAATTTGCCAGAACTTTCCAATCAGCACGACGTCTAACTACATCAGCCGCTCTCCCCCTTCGGTAACTATGATTCCCATCTTTTCCTTAAACATACCAAGCACACTTCCATATTTGTGATTTTACCCTTTACATTTCCTCTTCCTGGAACACTTTTCTCTCATATGGTCTGTTGAGCAAGTGGCATCTGTCTCCTATCACCAGAGGTAGAGGTCCAAGTGCTTCTTCCCACTGCGTCTTATTTGAATTGCCAAGAAAAACACAACACAGTCAAACACTGGATGGAGCAATGCTTTACTCACATAGAGAAAGACAGAACAAGATCAGTTCTAGTAGTGAGCCTTGGTCCTCATGGCCATTGGGTCCTTCCTGGCGGCTTATTCAGAGCCATTGGCCTGCAGGCAACCAAAGGACCCTGTCCACTCTTGGCAGGGGACAAGTGTAATGTAACACATATACTTAAGCAGAACAAAGGAGTACACATTGAGTCTGAAACAGGGAAAGATATCCCCACACAAGACAACAGCTAGGCACAGGATGTGAGGGCTCTTTATCTATTATTAAAGAAGTGTTCCAGGCTCAAGGCCCATTCTTAATGAGGCCGAACTGAGAGTCGAAAGATTGCACACATGAGATCGTCTTTTCCAATATGTTCCCTGTGGCTTCTTACTATTCCCACCCCACCATCACCAACAACCTTCTTCTCCCCACCCCAACCCAACCCAGATCTTTGCTCCCATTATCAAAGAGGCCTTCTGAGGCCAACCTTTATAAATATGGCCACCTCCAAATCTATGAAGAGAGAATCTTTAGTTGTTTTGATAATTGCCATATCGCCAGCGTCTACCAGAGTGATTGCACATAGTAGGTGTTCAATAAAAATGTGTTGACGAGATTGGTAACATAGATCTTACAAAGGAAAAGTCTTGTCTCATGATGCCTAGAAATCAGTGAAGGCAAACTTTTCAGATGCTTTCATAGAGCAAATCATTCACCTACACTGCATCCAATTTATGCTTAGAAACCCAACAAGTCTTAAAGAAAGTGATATGTCCAGGTAAGCAAGATAACACCATTATCATTCAGTTGCCATCAGGGCTCCAAGCATCTTTAGAAAACCTGTCCTCTGATATACAGCACTAATTTGTGTCTTACGGAAAATCAAATAAATTATTTTTTTACCCGAAGGGAGCAGGATTATTTGACTTCAGATATTTGCCATATGGCTTCTCTTCCATACAGCATAGCTCCTAGGCTTAAGGTAGTAAGAGTGAGAGCATGCCTATAAATTATTCAGAGATAATTTAAAATAAGTGTGTATCTTTGACAGATTGTCAAGTTTCTTAATGCTTTTTCCTGATAACAAGTGCTATGTTTTTGATAAAATGTTGCTCATTTCTCACTACACTTTATTGTTGTTCTGTGTTTGTTTTTTGTTTGTTTTGTTCTGTTTGTTGTTGTTGTTTATTTTTGCTCCCTCCCCCCCAGAGTCCAGTCTGGCTCTTATCTCAGCACGGGATGGTTTACCTTCATTCTGGCCATGGACGCCTGTTATGGCATTCACGTCTACGGAATGATAAATGACACCTACTGCAAGTAAGATCACAGGAAATTATTTTTATGCATCTCCAATTCTGATATCTTGTCAAAATATCACAATTCATTTTAATACCATAAATCGGAGAAACAGATAAAGCAACAATTATTTCCTGGTGCTCTTTGCTGACATGACATTTTATTGTCAGTGCATCAAGTTGTGACTTTTAGGGGTGATAAAAAGAAAAAATATTTACCACAATCTAATGTCAAATGTCAGAAGGAACATTTTCCCCTTATTCAGTGGCGTATCAGGGATTTGCGGCTTGGAAATACACAAGTTTAGTGGTTATTTAATTTGCAAAGCAAGTTTGTCATTTCTGCTGCTCTAATGGCTTGATGGATAGCTAGCTACTCAGTGGTTATATTTGATCATGAAGGACAAAATGTCCTGCAGCCTCACAGAAGCTGACAGCTTAACAAGAATTCCTGGAAATTATAGTTTACTAATAAGTGAGTAATCTGCCAGATCCGTATTTAAAATAGATGTTTTTCCACAGTACATCCCCGCTGGAGGGATCGTTTCTAATTATTTAATAAAACGAACCCTCCTTGCTTCATCAAGGTAATGAAATATACTTCCCCACTAACAACTGGCACAATGTAACTCAGAGAGTATTGTAACCATATTGTCAAAATGGTAACTAAGCCACAGATCTCATGATCAAATATTTCTACCCTAACTATAAGTATAATGGAGCACAGATGTACCAAATATCTTACCCTGAAAATTCACAAAGCTCCTTCAAGCTTTGTGAGAGCATCAGGCTCTCCAAAGTTTGCCTCCATCATACACCATTTCCTCCTTCCTGGATAGGTATATGTTTGAATGCAGTTGGTGTGATATATAAATTTTATTTGATTTATTAAAGCACTAAGGATCTGGTACATCTTCCTAAAAGCTTTTACACATAATAGCTTTTAACTGAGTTCATGGACCAGAATCATGCATGGGTTTGCAAGTAAATGCATTTACTAGGCACATAATGGATTCTTGCAAATGAATGCTTCATTCTTCATCTCAATTCTTCTCTCCTTTTCTTTTCTTTCTTTCTTTTTTTTTTTCTTTTTTAGGACAGAAGGCTATAGAAAAGTCCCCTATCATTACTATGAACAAGGAAGAGATGAATGTGATGAATATTTTCTTCACGAACATGCCCCCTATGGGGGGCACAGGTTTATCACTGAAAAGAAAGTGTTTGCTAAATGGGCCAAGAAACACAGGATAATATTCACACACCCGAACTGGACAGTGTCTTGATGTTAGTTCTTCCTGATCTTGCCGCAACACTTGACGCGATCGTAATGCCACAACTGTGATGCTAATGATGTCGATGCTGGTGATGGTGACGATAAAGGCAACAACGGTGATCAAGCTTCTGTATGTTCTCAGATATGGATGGTGACTCTGCCAGTAATCTGAACTTGGGATTTCATGGAGGGTGGATGTGCTCTTTACATTCTTTCTGAAGGTTCAACATTACATACTGCACTTTATAATTTAACTGGAATTGAAGTGAAGGCCAGTAACATGACAGCAGTGACCTAAGAAATGGGAAGATTATCCTTCCAGATAGCTGCCCAGAATTCTTGAACAGTGAGTAACTTTCAAAAGCCATGGGATTTGGCCTCGGGAGGCAAGGTTATTGACTCTCTGGTCTCTTGAACTTGAGCAGCTCCACCACCTGGAAGAATGGTTGATTGTCAAACACTGACCCAAGAAATGCTCTCTGGGTACAAGTTTCGTACCACAGTTACTAGTAGCCTAGAGGCGGGGAAGGAGTCTCTCCCTGACAGACCGTGGTCCTACCGTACCTCCTACAGCCAACGCCTCAGGCCATTTCCTAAGTAACAATGCAGGTACCACGGACATCCTGCTCCTCAGGATTCTTCAACAATTCAAACACTTACTTCAAAATGGGCCAACTAGCAAATCTTAAAGAAGTTTCACTCTCACCACTCCATTCTCACTCCCCCAAACAATGTAACTAAACACGTCACTAGAGTGATCTCTATACTGCTTAGTTATTTTTGGTTGAGTCCTAAATATTTCAGAAAGCTATTTAATGTGTAAGATACCAACACTGTAATAACATATACTGTGAAAGCATTCTTAAAACGTAACCAAAAGGGTTTGCTAACTCTGCTTCAACAGCCAACAACACAAAAATATATGCTTTTTAAAATCATGAAACAAGGAAAGCAAAGCATATTTTTACATCCATTTGTATCCTACCATACTTCATAATATATATTTGTATATTCAGATTTCTACTTCATAGGCTCGGATGCATCTCTCCATACATTACATCATCGTTGCCAAGTGCCAACTGTTAGACATGGAGAGGAAATGATTCTTTGTATTAAATCTGACCAGAGCTCTTGCCTTCTTGGGGTTTATTTTTCCCCACAGTGTATCAGTTGTTATGCCATAATAACAACACTAATAATGACCTTAATGTCCAAAGTGCTTTGTCATTTAAAGTCCTTATACTTATGCTGTCCTATGTGAGGCCCGTGACCACTCCACTGGCTATTGCCTGCACCTTCTGACATCTCCTTAGCAGATGATCTGTAATTTGTTCATTGCTTTGATATATTCCAGATCTTTCCCTCTGCTAATACTTGTATAGAATAGCATTTATGTAGACTAGTAACCAAGTGGTTTCAGTGCCAAATACGATGTATTATATCAGGATTATGCAAAAAGTATCACAAGGATTGTCCTGGCTATAGACTAGGACTCCTGTGAACATAGGTACTTTTGATTTTTTTTTTTTAATGACTCTTTTTAGGTAGAGAAAAGATGAGGAAACAGGGACAACAGGAGGGAATGAACGCAGAGAAATACAGTTTCCCTGTCCCCGTCTTGAGATGACATTGTTCTCCATACACTCATCGCTCATTAAATATGAGAGGGTTGATTTGCTGAGAGAGTAGCCGAGAGACCAAAAATATCCTTGCAAATGATTCAAAAGACGCAGCCGAGCTTAGCTGACAGAATGATTTGCAGGATGAAAATGACGCATTTCACCTCGGCAGCCCTTTGCAGGTCTTTGCCGGTGCTCGGTGCTCGGTCCCATGGTAAGTTCGCATTAAATGGGGCCATCCTGGGCAGAAGCCTTTCTGTTGCTCTCTGCCGCCCTTTGGGCAACACCAATCCTCAGAGCCAAGACAATGGCCACACGCCACTTCTATCAACACTTCTATTGTTTCCTCATGTGCTTTTCAGTTCTATGTATGTCGGGTTTTGTTGAGCGAATGATGGAAAGAAGTGCCCACTCAAAAATAAACAGATGCAAATGTTAAAATTGTAATACGGATGGTTTACCCCCTGTTGTGATACAGAAGTTCCACTTTTAAATAAAAAGGGACACTTGATTATCAGGATGCTTCAGGGAATGACATAATTTATTTAGTTTTCTGGTAAATGGAGGGTTAAATCGATTTGTTTTAGTCCTTACTAATAAGAAACTTGGCCCCCTTCCTTGCTCGCCTGCCTCTCCATGAAAGAGACTTTTCCATTCCCACAAGAGGTGTGTGTAGAAAAGTCAGTGTTTCCTCTGGAGAGGTGAGGGGGGCATCCCCTCTCCTCTCTTCTTCTCCCTTCCTCCCCTTTTTTTCTTAACTGAACCCCAGCCCCACTTTCTATTGTTGTCTCTCGTCCTCTTTTTTCTGAGAGTGGGGAAAAAAAAAAACCAACCACGTTATTCTCAATTTAGAAACCTAATTGGATGATTTCCAGTGTAATCAGCATTTTGATAGAATCACGTAACTTATTTTTCTCTTCAGTCTTAATGTTCTCTGCTTCCATTTCCTGTACTTCTTTACCCTCAGCTTCCTAATTCTAGTGGAAATACAAAGTGTAATTTCTCCCATATTGAGAAATTTGTCATCTAAGATTCACGGATAGAGAAGAGAATGACAAAGGAGCAATTCAAACTTGTCACACAAATTTCTGGCCAATTTCACTGGTTCTAGTCAACTGAAAGGTTTCACCCAGCAGCTGAACATTGAAGAATTCAACTGAACTCACTCATCACTGATGTATATGTATTCCAGAAGTTAATTAACATCTGGAAAAAACAAACACATTTCAATTACATCCAAGGTTCTAGGCAAATGTACTATTGAAAATGGCCACAATTTTCTGAAATCAGCATTAAAAACGTGCAAGTTAGAAATAATAAATATTATTTTTAATTCTGCAGAATTCTAGAAAAAAGCGAGGAAATTTAAAGAGTCTTAAAATGAATGTTTGAGTTCTTTCTAAGCCTAGTGATTAAGTAGTAATGATTTATATGTTATGATGATAATGTGAATTAGAAAACTTCTAGATTGTATCTTACCTTGCTATGAAACCTATCAAAGAAAAACCAGTTTGGCAGGATGTTTGTATATATGCACATAGAGTCAATTTGTGTGTGTGTGTGTGTGTGTGTGTGTGTGTGTGTGTGTGTGTCTAAAAGCATACCTGTAATCCTATATTTTTCAGTGATGTGTATGAACCACAGAAAACCCATTTTAGACTTCAATGAAATTTGTTGGTTCACATTTTGAATTCTGATGAAAAAATAAAGCAAAAATCCAAATTAAACATACCAATTGTAAAGAGTACATAAGATAATGTTCAATAGCCGGCCCATAGAATAAAGCTGGAGAAGCTGCTACATCTAGAACTGAGAACACAGATGCCACAGTTGTCACAAATCAGACGTAGAAGGATAGCAATCTGTATTGTAGGCCCTGACGATCGCGGTTCAGCTGAAGTCACATTGAACAACACGACATCCAGCTGCATTCACACTGAAGTGAATGAACATTGGTCCCCTTATTCAAATAAGCCTGAGTTTGGCATAAGCAAAACTCAGATTTGCATGATTTTTATTATATGGTTAGAGAACTGTGACCATTGGGAAAAAAGAAAAGTGTATAAGGAGATTACTCTTTGAGGATTTGAAATGAATCAGCCGTTGTGGGAGCAAGAGTCTGGATTGGGGACTTTGCTGACCCTTCCAGAAGTATAAAGCCATCAGAAGAGAATCACTTGTTACTTCCTTAGAAAAAAGACAACACTGAATACTTCACCTGGTTGTGTTAATTGGATGCTAATTGTAAGCTCAGTTTTCATTTTAATAAGCAAGATAATATAACCAGAAGGTTTGCTTTTTTTTTTTTTAACAACATACCCATCTAGCAGGACGAACTGTGTTGCCCCAGGTCAGGCGATTGCATACCTTAGCACAACAAAGGATTCACAGTCCCAGCATTATGAGGGGAAAAATGCTTTTCCCCCAACTGCACTTTTAAAAGGCAAGACCTCATCATTTTAATATTATTCATAGATCCAGCAACTCTTCAGTGCTAGCCTTTGTAAGTAGTCTAGACTTTTAGAGGTGCAAGGAGTTTAGAGACCAGCCAATCCAATCCCTCCATCTTGGAGTTGAAGAAATAGACCTATAGAAGTGAAGTCACTTGCCCAGGGCTATCACACAGACTAATGGCAGTCCTGAGGCCTCAGATTCTTATCTCATGTCTCCTTCTCTAGTACCGTTTCCACAACTTTTTTTTTTTTAAGCACAGAATGGTAGCTGAAAAAATGCATAAATGACTTAATGATTTTATCCCTGGAATCCAAGGGCTCCAATTAGTAGTGTTGATTCTATTCATGATCAGAGAAATCCCCAGACTGAAGTGCAGCAACAGTCACATGACTGAAGGAACATTTCCAGGTGATTGTCCCTATTCTCTGTTATCTATGTTTATTGCTAAGACTGCACCACATTCTGTTACCACAAAATTGTAGGACTAATTTAAGGAATGTAAAAGTGAGTATCCTACTTCCTTGTTAAGGATGATCAAGCTACTGGTACTCCTCTAAGAACTGTTGAGTGTGGAAGGTGCTTGTCCTATTGTCCAGTTATCTCCAGAAACCAAGTGTCCTAATCCTCAAACCAGTGCGGCTGCCAGTTAGTGAAATTATCTGCACTGGCTGGTGAAATTCTACCCTTTGTTTCCCCGCGGGTCTCTGTACCACACACGATCTTCAAGGGCAGATACCCCACTGGAAGGTAAGTCACAGCCCGAAGTGTCCCACAGGACTTAATTGTCATGCAAGATTGAAGGAGTTTTTTCTCTACAGTCCACTCATATGATATCATTGGAAGAGGAGAATTTTGAAACTATATTCACGAGGCTCTGAAAATGGTTTCTTTGACTCAGAAATAGCGTATTGTTTTGTTGCTTGTTTTTGCAGAAACTTAGAGAAGCCACTAGAGTAAAATTCCATGTAAATTGCTAACGCATCAAATCAAAACTGTCCTTGGGCATTGTAACTTTGCAAAAAACCTCATTTGGTTTTTTTTTTTAAGTCCTCTACTTTTTTCCCCTTTTCAGAATAGGCACAATTTGTTTATGGAGTAGAAAAGCTCTTCTTTCTCCACAGACATGTTTCCCTTTGTTCATGCCTTGGAGACTTCAGAAAAATAGAAACTCACTTGCATAAAAGTGAAGAACATCTTGACGAATAAATAGCCAACTTCATATGTTCACATTTTTGCCAATATAGTGAGCAGTGTCTCCTGAGAAACTCCAAAGGGACACAAACCAGGGCATTTCGTGGTTCCTTGTTACCAAATCTTCAAAGTACTAATTTCCTTGTGTTTAACTTTGTTGTCATTGCTACTGAGTAAATACCCATTTCTATTACATACAGTATATTTTATGCTTCACTCATTTTTCTGAGTTCACACAATTTTTGCTGTAGTCTCTCATTCACTTTAAAAACCTGTAATCTTCATCTATTTATAGGAGAGACTGTAAACGCACAATTTGTGCACTTGGTGAGCTTTTTTCTAGCATCATATTGCTTTATTTATAGGCACCATGCCTTAGAATAAAGCTTACTAAATGGCAAAGGGCTGCTGGTGTATTTCAGTTTGGTTTGCTTTTACAAGATAAGTGAGGAGTTGTGAACAAAGCCAGAGAGTATTTGTCACTGAAAGAAAAAAAGCAAGGCAGGAGTGGGGGTGGGGGGCAGGGGGAGATACTCGATATACACAGTATCCAGCATACTACTGCGGACAATGACAAGAGAAAATGTTGGTCAGCCTCCAGAGTGTGTTTTGTCCACATTAACTATCTAATGCTGAGGCGTATTTCCTTTCTTGCTGTATCAGACCTGATAGCAAGTTGGGTCAGTACGTAAGGTGCTTAAAATACAGAAGTCTTCATTCTTTCCTCCCTCCCTCCTTCATTACTTCCCTCCTTTTCTTCCTCCACTCCTCTTTTTCTCCCTAATTTTCTTTCTAGAAAACTCAGCACTCTTGAAGTGGAACATTATATGTGGGCAGTTTCTCATTTTACAAATCAACTTATAGTACTCTACCAAATTCTGTAGGCGACCCCTATTTGGATATGATCTTAAAATGAGAGTCTTCTTTGGGAATAAAATAATAATAACTTACATGCCATGTTAATTTAGGGCTGTATACCCCATTCAATCCCCTCACGTACTGGGTGAGTATGTAATGTTACTATCACCAGGTCACATATAAAGAAACAGAAGCACAGAAAGGTTAAGTTGCTTGACCAAGGTGGCACAGCTAGTGATGAAATGAGGTTTTTGAACCCAGGCAGTCTGACCCAAAGTCCATACCTAGTTGGGGCAGGCTAATAGTTATAACCAACGATCTCAACATGTCAGTGACTTAACAGAATAAGGTTTGTTTAGATGCTCCTCTCCAACCAGCTTGTCTCTAAGGATGACTCAAAGACACAGGCTCTTCCCATCACGTGGCTTTGCCCTCCTCTGCACCCTCAGAAACCTCTGTTTGGCCTGCTCCTGGGGAAAGAGCATGGAGGATTCTGCATTGGAGGTTTCACATGAAAGTCCAGAAGTGGTGTGGAGACTTCATCCATGTTCCATTGGACAGGCTCAGTCATGTGGCCTGGTACAGGTGGGCAATGTCTGATGTGCCCAAGAAAAAAGGACCAGAGTTTGGTGAACATGTAGCAGTCTCTGTCATAATATTCGTAGTCATGGTAAAACATAGCTTTAAAAAATTTCTCACTTTTGTGCAGCTGTATGGATGAATTATGTTGATAATCCTTCCTAAGAACACTTAAAATGTCTCTTCACATGGATGTCAGTACCCACACCCAAGCAAAATAAACTAGGGAACAAAATATTGTTCTAGGTCCTGTAATGCCAAAAAGAGAGAAAATGATTTCCCTTACCCAAAGAAATAAAGACAGAAATTAGAATGCTAGCAACACTTTTAAGTGACTGAATTCTACCAACAGTAGAAGTAATGTGACTTTTAATGTCTTAGTGATCTTTGGTTAACATAAGATAGAGCCATTCTTGCCTCTGATCAACTAGTTTTGTGTGTGTGCTGCTTTCCTTTGTAAGATGTCAGAAAGATCAACTCCCCTTTGGTCTTCAGATCTATGCAATGTTGTGATCGTTTTTTGTTTTTTTTTTTTTTTAAGTAAAAAATGAAACTGGTGGTTCTCATATCTGAAAATAACAAATATCTCTCTTGCACGCCCCTCCCTTTCTCTATGCACATTGGCATATGAGCTTGTTCAAGGAAAGGGGTTCTAATATGTCCATATTTCCTTTATCCAGCACATGGTATATTCCCATGGAGAGAGGACCTTCAGAATTTTTCTCTTCAGCTCCCAACATTCTTCTTCCCTTCTCAATACTTTCTATTTTTGTACATTATTTTCTTGAAGCCATCTAGAAATCCTTTTCCCTTAACGTGAACAGAATTCCACATCCTAAAGTTCTTCCTCACCTAATAGGAAACTATTTGCTGTCTTGGGGAAAATGCTTTGTATGTTAGCATATAAATTTTCTTAGTTTGTCCATTGAGAGAGATTAGTTGAGACTCTAAAAACAAAATGATTAGAGAAGAGAAGCTGCCAGTGTTTACCTTCTTCCAGATCAATGTGGAATTCCTTTTAAGGATAAGAAACTACAGCACCTGGTTGGTAAATCACATAGCTTTGAATTTCTGTGTAAGGCTTGTAACAGGTGATAATATCTGAAGGTGCTTTAGAGGATTAAATGGAGGTTCTTACTACCCCTTAGCCCATGGCTAAAGGTGCTGAAGAACGCGTGTCTACACACACCGGCAGCATCTCACACCGCCATGTATTGTTAAGAGTTCTTGCATCTCTTGGGGCGCCTGGGTGGCTCAGTCGTTGAGCGTCTGCCTTCGGCTCAGGGCGTGATCCTGGCGTTATGGGATCGAGCCCCACATCAGGCTCCTCTGCTATGAGCCTGCTTCTTCCTCTCCCACTCCCCCTGCTTGTGTTCTCTCTCTCGCTGGCTGTCTCTCTCTCTGTGTCAAGTAAATAAATAAAATCTTAAAAAAAAAAAAAAAAAAAAAAAAAAAAAAAAAGAGTTCTTGCATCTCTTGTGGGTAACATTTTGCAAACATACTATTTTCTATGCTTATGAAGTCACTTAAAAATCTATGTAATCTTCCAAAATAATTTTCCTCCTCATGCCTAAATTTCCATAGAAGTATAACAGATACAAAGCAATTCACTTAGAATGGTTTTCCATCTTTAGTGGCAGTTTTACTTCAACTTAAAATGGTTTGTCCAACACATCTCTTGGTGACACTGATTATAATGGGTTTCATCCCTAGTTAAAAAAAAAAAAAGATATACTCTATAATCTTTGATAGATAAAAGGGCATTAATGTTGAATGAGGACATTAATGTCATGCAAATGGATCTGTGGATCATGCGGAGCTGTGAGTGGCTGTTCAATATGGAACAATATAAAAAGGGGAAAAAAGCATTCAACAGCACAAACATATGGGTTCAATAAAACCAAATGAAATTTGACAGGAACAAATGTTAAGCAGGGCATTTAGGTTCGAAAAAGACAAGAGCATGACTTAACAGCAGTACTCTTGAAAAATATTTGGAGGTTTTAGAACACTCTAATGTGATACATAGCAATTTAAAAGGTCGCTGTGACCTAAGATGCATAGAAGAGTCTAAGGCGAGAAAGCAAGATTCAGAATTGATCAGACCACTTCTGGAAGTATTTTCAAAACTTGTTTTTTCTCCTTAATAAGAAATTGCAAGCACTTTTCCAATGTCACTTAATTATCCTAAAACATTTTTTAATAGATATATTGTGCCATAATATATTTAACCGTTCTTCTCTCCTTTTTCACTATATGATGAATAGGCTTGTTCGTCGGTTTTTGAAAACTCTGATTTTTTTCTCTTTTATTATCCAACGTACAGAGGTGCCTGCTTCCCAGCACCCTTGCCAAAAATTGGTATTATTTTTTTCATCTTTGCCAATTTTACATATGCTAAAAATAGTTCCTGCTTTAATTAGCATCTAGCTGATTACTATGGAAATTAAACACTTTCACATATTTCTTGGAAATTTATATTTCTTCTTTCATGAATTAGTTCTTCCAATATTTCGCCCATTTTTTTATTGCAGTGGAAGTCACAATACCTTAAAGATACAGACAAATGAGAATTCATTCAAAAGAAAGGGAACAAGTGAAGAGCAACCAGGATCATGGGAGAACTGGAAGTCACATTGCACCAGAGATTAGAAACGTTTAGCCAGTTTGATAGAAGGTTTTAGGAAGAACTAAATTCAAGTATTTGAAAGGCATTAATGCAGGTACAAAATGAGTTTCAAATTCAGTGTCTCCATTGGACAGAACTACAGCCAATGTGTGAAATTTCAGATTTTATCTCAGGACATTGAGAAAAATCCAAAATGAGAGTGTAGGTTTTTAGAATGAGTAGATTTGTGGGAAATATTCACAGACAGATCAGACTACCTACTTGTTCAGCGTTTCATGTAATTAGATATAAAGTTGGATTCCTTGGTCCCCAAGGTCCCCTCCATAGCACATGTTCTTGAAATGAGATGCAACTCCATGTGGGAAAGCAAGATTTGACACGGAAGCTCTGAAAAAATTAGCCTAAAATGGTTGAGTTTGGGGGCTCCTTGCCTTAGCATATTCAGATACCATCTCTTATTTCTCATGATAGCAAATTTCACCAAGTTCACGTTCAGAGCTGGTTCCCAAATGTTGGGAGTACATTCCATAGCTGGTAGGTGCACACATGTACACGCCACAACCACCAACCCCAACTCTACTACTGCTGATTGCCGACTTCATCCTTGAAATGCTTCACAAGGAGCTATAACTTCCTTTGCTTCCCAGTGGGGGAAATTTGTTCATGTTTCACACATCCGTATTTTTATATACTTGCTATTGTGCAATGTCTTTGAAATGTAATGACTCAAGAAAATTACTTTTGATATCATAGCATTCCTCATGTTGGTAATTTATGATAATAGATGTCACTATAGATTTAAGAGTCATTTATATTGTCCACCTTTTCCTATTTCTGCTAGATTAAATAAATTCTTCATATCGAGTTTTGCTGCATTTTTCAGGTTTCTAGTCTGTATCACTCACTTTCAGTATATTTATAATCCTTTATCTGGTCTTTGTAGTTTCAAAAATAGTGCCTTGGATATTTTACGTTTTGAGCAATCAATGCCCTTTTCAAATTGCCCTCTTAAGGTTTTTGTAAAATAATATTCCCTATAATACAACTTTAAATTACCTGTCTTTTCCTTTACTAGACTTAATCCAAGAAGACTAATTGAACATTAAGCATTTTAATCATCCCACACTGTCAAACCTGTCTTCTCATTACTGAGAATTGGATAGGCCATGAGCTTAATTGTGTTCCTGGCAATGTAAGTAGACTGGAAGCTTGCTAATATGATTAGTATATAACTACGGAATTAGTCCTGGTTTTTATTAATATCTATACAAAATATTATTTTAACAAATACATATGGAATATAACCAAATTCATGATACTTCATTAGTGCTTTGGAGAGTACAGAGATGAGTAGGCTATGGTGCTTATCTTTATGGAGTTTACAAAAAAAAAAAAATTAGAAAACTAAATCAAAGTTCCAAATAACTACAAGATAACCCAGAACAAGTTAATGGCCACAAAAATGATGCAAATGAAAATGTTGTATATGACACTGAAGTAAAAGAAGTCTAAGGAAATGATTCAAATATAAAAATTGTCATTACATTATATGTGCAAGTAATGTTCAAATATACCTACAGGGTGATTCGAACTCTCAGGATGGCACAGCACATGATGGATCTCAGGAAGTGCATCTTGAATTTCTACTAACAATGCCTTATAGAAATTATTAACACGGGAGACAGCCACCAAGTCATAAAGACACTTTCATCAAACGCAAGATGAAGCTTTCTGGCAGCGGTATCTTGTAGAAGAAGAGCAATGTTTGTTTGAAAATGTAGGCGTTATTTTTGAAAAGTGAAATGAAAATGTCCATGGTATAGTAAAATGCTAAAAACTCTTCTCCTGTCTGCTCTGAAATCTGCTAGGGGACCCCAGGGTTCAGTCAAGTCTCTGGTACTATTTTTAAATGTATTCATTGAACAAACAGTACCTTTCAAAGACATTTCAAAGTAAGCTGTGAATTCAAATAGCATAGGATGTGGAACCAATGAAGGTGTAAATACGGATTCGTTTTATCCCTTTTATCCATATAGATCAATTAGTCTTGTATTATTATTCTTGATATGCATTCACTCTCAGCTTTAAGAGTTACCATGAATGTGAATTACCCTGATTATGCTTTTTCTTATGATGGTTTCATCTGTACTTATCTACTGAGCTTAAATGACAATTTTCTAATGTAATGATAGCTATATGCATCTAACTGGAGACTTAAGCAGGGCTAAGAACAGACCGGGAAAGTAAAAATCATAATATGCACCTGTCCCAACTTTCGCTTGTTGTCTACAGCTTCCAAAGAAAATCTAATAGAGGTGTCACACTTATGTGATTAAATGGCTTTCATGACCTGAATAACCTTATATCTTTGTGGAAGTGACCTAGTCCAGGAAAAAGTACTGTCCTGTGTGGTAGGTGAGTTGCTCTGGGTGGAGAATGAGTAAAGGGAGAGGAAATAGCTAATTGTAAGATTAATAGCTTCCATGTCTCTTCTCAATCTCTGCTGACATCTTATGTTCTTTCCAAAAGGTTCTTCTCCATTATCTATTCAGCTAGAAGGACTACCCAGGTGATCTCATGAGCTATGGTTATTGAGCCCAGAAAGAGGTCCACATATACTTGACCGATTGATTTTTATAAGATGCCAAAGATGCCAAAGATGCCAATGGAAAAAGAATAGTCTTTTCAACATATAGTGCTGAAACAACTGGATATCGATATGGAAAAAAAATGAATCTCAACTCTTACCTCACACCACATAGAAAAATTAACTTGAGATGTGTGATTGATCTAAGCATAAAAGAATAAGCATTCTAGAAGAAAAAATATAAAATCTTCCTGACTTTGGATTAGACAAAAATTTCCTCAGATACAAAAAACAAAACTCATAAAAGAAAAATATTAGCAAATAGAGATTTAACTAAATTAAAAATGTTTTGGAAGATGCTGTTAAGAAAATGAAAATATAAGTCACAGACAGGAGAACATATTTGCAATACACACAGGCAACAAAGAATTTGTATCCTGTATATATAAAGAACTTTTACAACTCAATAGTAAAAAGATAAACATCTCAATTTAAGATGGGCAACCAATTTGAACATATGCTTCACAAGGAAGATACACAAATGGACAATAAGCACTTGAAAAGATGCTGACTATCACAGTGAACAGGAAGTACAAATTAAAATGGAACACTCTACTAGGCGTAAGGGACTTATGGGTGAAAAATCTCAACACAGTTCCTGCCTTTATGAAAGCTTACAGTGTAATGAGAAACACAGACATGAATAGGCATTCACAAACAATGGGATAGTGCTGAGAAAGGAAAAATACAGGTGCTTTGGAGGTAATGACAGAGGAAATCCTAACACAGACAAGAGATGGAGAGGGGATTATCAAGGCAGACTTCCTGGTGAAAGTGAAATTAAGCTGAGATCAGAAAAAATGAGTGGAAGCAAATTGGGCAAAGGAGGTATGAAGAAGATAAGCATGGACAAGGAATAGTATAATATAGAAAATGATGAAAAGAGAAAGCATGACAAGTTCAAAAATCTGGGTTTACTTACTATGGCTGGCTTGAGGAAAATCACAGGAGTGGAAGTGGAAAGTGGTGGTTAGAGATAAATAAGCAACTTAAGTCTTATAGGCTGTCATTAGGGATTTTAACTTTATTATACGAGCAATGCATGGAAAGCATACAAGGGTTTTAAAGAAAGATCTATCTGACTTACTTTTAAAAAGGATCACAGAAGAGAAATCAAGTTGTTAGCTTGAACAATTGGGCAGATATTGACATTACTATTTATGATAGGAAATGTAATAGAAGAAGAAATTAGAGATTAATTGAGTTCTAGATATGGTCAGTTTGAGATATATATAGGACACTGAAATGAAGTTTTACATATAAAGCACAAGAGAAAGGTCTAGTCTAGAGATATAAATTTGGGAGTTATCTGTGTAATACAGAAAAGGATGTGATAAGTGCTATAATAAAAATATGTACAGAATATCATAAAAGCCTAAAGACCATCTATATTAATTATCTATTGCTGTGTATCAAATTACCACAAACTTAGTCACTTCAAACGACACACATTTATTATATCACAATTTCTGAGGGTCAGAAATGCAGGCATGGCTTATCTGGGACCTCTTCTGTCGAGTTTCTCACAAAGCTGCAATCAAGGTGTTGACCAGGACTGACACCCCATCAAAGTTCAGCTGGGGAAGGATCCACTTCCAAGTTCATGTGGTTGTTGGCTAGATTCAGTTCCTTGATGGCTGTAAACTGGAGGCTATTCTTAATACCTTGCCATGTGGGCCTCTCCATAGGGCAGCTCACCAACATGGCAGCTTGCTTTATCAGAGTCACCAAAGAAAGTCTGCTAGCAAGATGAAAGTTATAATCTCTTGTAATTCAATCACAGACATGACACCACCTCTATGTTGAAGTATTCTACTGGCTAGAAACAACTTCCTGTAGTTGTTTCCTAAAGAGGAAACATCCCCCTCCTAAAGAGGAGGGGATTACATAAAGCCATGAATAGCAAGAGTCAGGATCATTACAGAGTAGCTACAAGCTATCTACCTCTCCTTCTTTACCTAGAAGAGGTAAAAAAAAAAAAAAAAAAAAAAAAAGCTTCCACATGAAAGTGACACGTGAATATGAGGGAAAATATGTGAATTCTAAGAAAAAGGAAAGGGCAGATTGGTGATGTCTCGGTTTCTCATCTTGATATTGATTGGTAAAATTTCCATATTTTCCTATGTCAGGATTGACCATGGATCAAATTGACCAACATATACGAAGTTGTAATAAATATAGTATATAACTTGAAAGAATGAATACAACTAAAAATAATGCCATGGAGTTGCCATTACCAAAAAAAAATCAAGAAAAAGAGCGGGAAAGATTTTAAGAAGTTATCATGTTTGCAAATGTACAAGTGAATGGAGAAAAGAATATTACATATTTAGAGTGGAGTTCTGATAGTAAAAAGAAGTATAGCAGGATGCATAGGTATAAATGAAGTAGTATTAATTCAGTCATTATCAAGAGTCGAGGGAGTAAAATCTGTTTCTAAATATGCTTTGTTTGTTATTTGGCTTCCCAAACGAGAACAAACGCATTGGGAATTGAGAACTCCAGACATATTGGCACCGGATAGGCTCTGAGATGATGGAAAGAGGACAAAAACAGTGAGAAATTCAGTCGAGTTTTTAAAATCAATGTGATGGTAGGAATACTGTTTCCAGAAATGCATGAGCCACAGGCTAGAAAAAAGAAAAGAGAGCTGAAATCACATTCTTAATTAGGGTAAAACATGCATCATAAATGTTAAGTGTATAGAGGAGAAATTGCAAGATCTCAAAAAAAAGAAAGACAAAAGTATCTTTTATATTTGATATTCTGAATGAGCGATATTTATCAGATTATTCATTTATCATTTATTCATTTAATAAATATTTACTAAGTGACCATTGAAAGTTTAAGTAAAAACAGTTTGGAACTTTCCTTTAAGTAGGAAACTATAATATTTCTCTCTTTTTTTTTAAAGATTTTATTTATTTAGTCGACAGAGATAGAGACAGACAGCCAGTGAGAGAGGGAACACAAGCAGGCGGAGTGGGAGAGGAAGAAGCAGGCTCACAGCAGAGGAGCCTGATGTGGGGCTTGATCCCATAACGCCGGGATCATGCCCTGAGCTGAAGGCAGATGCTTAACCGCTGTGCCACCCAGGCACCCCAGGAAACTATAATATTTCAAATTAACACTCAGGCCTGGTGCTGGGGTATCTGTATCACAGCTGGAATGTGGCAAAGGAATGGAGAAAAAATAAAGAGCTTTCAGATCTACACCTATGGTTAAAATGAAGTTGATGTTTCCTCTCTGGCTCTAATGACAGAAAATATTCCTGACTTGGGGACACAAAGTGACAATTCAGAACTCTTGACAGAAAGAAGAAAATTAAATTTAGAATATACTCTAAATAATAATTTCAGAAACTTTCTTGATTGTGATCTTTCTCAATGGAAAAACTTAGTGGATGATGTAACTCTGGAGTTGAGTAAAAAAAATATGATACCCAACTAAAAGACAAGGAAATAATCTCAGGTGTCATATTTGGTTCTCTTATTATACTCTATGTTAATGCTTCGTAGCTGTTATTTTTCTTCTCCCATCACAGATTCTTTTCTCTTTCCTCTTTACCTAGTCATCTAGTAACAAACCATGATCATCAGGGTGAGTCTATAATCCATGATGGGCCAAACTTTGGACCATATCATCTTGCCCATGGTGACTGGTTTGGAATGGATATCCATCCCATTCCTGTGATTGAAGTATAGATTCTGGAAGAAAGGAATTGACTCTTCCCAGTGATATGCTATAAAGATATACTAGTAACCTATTTGGCCAATAGAGATCTTCCCTTCAATTGGAAAAATGCCCATGCTACATAGACACAAAGATACAAAAAAGCTAGCTGGTGATACTTTGAACCTTCAAAAAAATCATGAATAATGCTTATTCTGTATGTTTTTCTCAATTATATGAGCCAATAAACTCCCCTTTTCTTTTTTTGTTCTATAAAACCTATCTAGGAACTGAATTGGATATTTACTATTTTATTTGTTGTCAAAAGAATCTAGACTAATAAAATCTACCAGCATGTTTTGAAAGATATTGTCTAGTATATCGCACTTATTAAGTAAAAAGTAATTTGTTTTATATTTTTAATAACTAAGAAATTTTCTAAATTTCTAATCAGGATAAGAAAACTAAAATTACTAATTGAGTTAACAGAATTCTAACCAAAGGAAAAGAAATGTAATGCTTTGCTAACTTTTGAAAACTAATCAAAGGTAAACATAAGACTTCTGTGAAGTTTTGCAAAAGATGACAAAGACTTGGGACCTATGTGACTATCCCCAGACTGCCCTAGATTCCAAAGACTCCTGTGTGGAAACTATGCTCTCAAGGACAAATCTCTCTTATAACACTTACAACATAATAATGTAACTCATGGCTTACATGCCTTTCTCCCCTATTAGACATTGAGATTTTTGAAGGTAAGAATAGTGGTGTAGAAGCTATTACATGTTCCCTAATATCTATTTTTCCATTTTTTTGTGGTGACAAAGCCTCTAGCTTTTGGTTAGACATTTGGTCATGCACCTTTGCAGGTGAGTGTGGTCATATTATTATTATATTTTAATTATGCTATGTTAGTCACCATACAGTACATCATTAGTTTTTGATGTAGTGTTCTGTGATTCATTTTTTTCATATAACACCCAGTGCTCCACGCAATATGTGCCCTCCTTGATACCCAACACCGGGCTAGCCCATCTCCCTCCCCCCTCCCCTCTAAAACCCTCAGTTTGTTTCCCGGAGTCCATAGTCTCCCGTGGTTCATTCATATTATTAAGTTCTGGTCAATGAGATGTAAGCCTGAGTGTTGTGTAAGCTTGAAGCTGCAACCTTCTTAAAAAATGGCTGATAGTTTTCTAATTCCATTTAAGGAGTCAGCATCCTATCTCTCACTGTTTAGAGCTAAAATCCCTAGTCAAAAAAATAAAGGAACTATCTGAGAACTCTGAAAACTAAATTCTAGTGTCAGATGGGAGATAGAAACAAAAATGTGAAGAATATTCCATATGGTAAGAATTCCCTGTTTGCTTCTTTTTCCTCTCATTATCTCCTGGATTATATTCTACATATCCCAAATCCTAGAACAGTGTGTTATGCATGGACAGAAATATCTCCCAGAGGCTCCTGGGTAGCTCAGCTGGTTAAGTGTCCAACTCTTGATTTCAGCTCAGGTCATGATCTCAGGGTCCTAAGATCAAGCCCCATGATAGGCTCCATACTGGGCATGGAGCCTACTTAAGATTCTCTTGCTCTCCCTCTCTTTGCCCCTCCCCCAACTTTCCCACTCTCTTTGCCCCGTCCCCCCACCCCCCCACTCCCCACACACGCTCACACCCTATACACACTCTCGAAAGAAAGAAAGAAAGAAAGAAAGAAAGAAAGAAAGAAAGAAAAGAAAAAATCTCCACCCAAAATTCTCTCTCTCCAACAAGAGGGCTATAAAGACAGGCTTCTATAGGATGGAGCCTCAGTAATGAAGCCGCATCCCTCCAGTAGCAGTGGTAGGAATAGAAGTGGCACCTATGGCTCCTTTCTCTGAATTCTCCACTTCAAGGCAGGCCCGACAGGGGGAAGTGCTGGGCAAACAGGGAGGTTAAAGGACTGGACTTATGGACAGATCATCAGAAAAGGGTGCTTCTGAGAGCCAGAGTTATGGGAGAAATCACAGAGAGGAAGGAGGTAAGGAAAGCGTCCCTTTAAATCTGTGTATGAAAAGTGGCATGTACAAAGGCCCACAATCTAACATCACATTGAATGGTGAAAGATTGAATGCTTTTCTTCCATGCTTGGCAAGAAGGCAAGGGTGTCTGCTTTCACCATTCTTATTTGTCACCGTACTGGAAGTCCTATTCAGCATGATAAGACAAGAAACAGAAATAAAAAGTATATGATTGGAACAAAACTCTCCCTATTCCTGGTTGACAGAATGGTTTACACAGGGGGTGCATGAGTGGCTCAGTCATTAAGCGTCTGCCTTTGGCTCAGGCGTGATCCCGGAGTCCTGGGATCGAGCCCCACATCAGGCTCCTCCGCTGGGAGCCTGCTTCTTCCTCTCCCACTCCCCCTGCCTGTGTCCCCTCTCTAGCTGGCTGTCTCTCTCTCTGTCAAATAAATAAATAAATAAATAAATAAATAAATAAATAAATAAAACCTTAAAAAAAAAAGAATGGTTTACACAGAAAAATCCCAACAAATCTACAAAAATAAATAAATAAATAAAAATTTTAGCATTAATTAGGGATTTTAGAAAAATTGCAGGAAAAGAGATCAATATACAAAACCATTGTATCTGTATACTTGACAATGAACACTTAGAAATTTAAAACAAAATGCCATTTATGAATTTACAATAGCTATGCAAGTAAGAGAGAAATATTTAGGTATCAGTTTTATAACAACCATTTTTTAAGGGCCTCTCACATTCCTGATGTTTTGCAAGCAAGGCACTGGCGCTCTTTCTTCCAAACTACCCTTTCAACAACATTTACACAGTTAAAGAAACATAAAAATCCCAGCAGGATTTTTTTTTTTTTTTTTTTTTTGTAGATCTAGACAAGCTGACTCTGACATTTTATGGAATGGCAAAGGAAATAAAGTAACTTTAACAATTTGTAAAGATGAGAACAGAGTTGAAGGAAGGAGGTGGGTGGGAGGATGGGGTAACTGGGTGACGGGCATTAAGGAGGGCACTTGATGAGATGAGCGCCTGGTGTTATACACAACTTATGAATTATTAAACACTACATCTGAAACTAATGATGTACTATATGTTGGCGTATTGAATTTAAATTAAAAAAAGGGGGAAAAAAAGAGCAGAGTTAGAGGACTCATACTACCAAATTTTAAGACTTACTATAAAGCTACAGTAATGAGAACAGTGTGGCAAAAGGATATAAACATAGATCAATGGAACAGAATTGAATCTAGAAATAAACCCATACAAATATGTTCAACTGAATTTTGTCAAAGGTGCAAAGGCAATTTAATAAAGAAAGGATAGTCATTTCAATCAACGGTGCTGGAACAATTAGACATCAATAAACAAAACAAAACAAAAAACCTAGATCCATTCTTCAAGCAAAACACAAGTTAATTCAAAATGGGTCATAGACTTTAACTAATAAAACTTTTAGAAGAAACTCTTCCTGATCTTGGATTAAGCAAAGAGTTCTTATATATCCTGGCACCAAAAGCACAATCCACAAAAGAAACAATTGAAAAATTGGACTTCATAAAAATTGAAAATGTTTCTATGAGAAAAAACTTGAGAGAATAAGCATGCTATAGCATGGGGAAAATATTTGCATATCACATACATAACAAAGGATGTTTTTACAGAACTGTCTTGGTCAGCTTGGGTTGCTATAATATAACACCACGAACAGATTGACTTAAATAACACACATTTATTTCTCACATTTGCAAAGGCTGGGAAGTCCAGGAGCAAGGTACTGGCCAATTTGGTGCCTGGTGAGAGCCCTCCTCCTAGATTGCAGACGACTTGTCTTCTTGCTGTGTGCTGGCATGGTGGAGGGAGGGAGGGAGAGAGAGAGAGAGTGTGCTCAAGAGGGAGCATGCCCTAGAGGTTTCTTCTTACTAAGGGCACTAATCATCTCAAAAACCCCACCCTCATGATCTCATCTAAATCTGGTTACCTCCCAAAGGCCCCACCTCCTAATACCATTACATTGGGTTAGGGCTTCAACATACGAATTTTGGGACACAAATATTCAATTTAAAACAAGACTACATAAATCTCAATAATGAGAAACAAAACAACTCAGTAGAAAAATGGGCAAAAGAGTTGGACAGTTAGGATTCTGGGGGAGATCAGTCCTTTTTCCTGAGGCCTTTGGTTGAGGCCCATCCACAATATAGAGAGTAATCTGCTTTATTCAAAGCTTACTGATTTTAATGTTAATCTCATCTTAAAATTATCTTCATAGCAAAATTTAGATGTGTTTGACCAAATATTTGGATACTGTGGCCTAACCAAGTTGACATATAAAGTTAATCATGTAGAGACATTTCCCCAACGAAAATATATGGATTGAAATAACTACTTGAAACAATGGTCAGCATTGTTAGTCATTAGGGGAATGCAAATTAAAACCGTATAGTTACACCACCACATACATACCTATTAGAGTGGCTTAAAAAAAATTCAACCAAACAAAAAAAAAGCAAAGCAATAAAAATGACAAAATATCACAGTATTATATGCTGGTGAGGATGTGTAGCAATCTGAATGCTCACACACTGTAGCAGAGAATGTAAAATGGGACAGCCACACTGGAAACAGGGAGTTTCTTATAATGTTAAACATATATTTACCCTACGACCCAGCAATCCTACTCCTATGTTCAGAACAAAAATCTGTCCATACATATTTACATCGATTTTATTCATAATCACCCAAACTAGGAATGGCCAAAATGTCCTTCAACAGGTGAACAGATTAATTGTGGTACATCCACACTATGAAATATTACTCTGCAATTAAAAAAAATAAGAGCACAATATGAATGAATCTCAAGGGCATTAAGCTATGTGACAGAAATCAGAACTGAAAAGTTATTTACTACATGATTCCATTTATATGACATTCCTTAAAAGGCAAAAGTATAGGGATTGAGAATAAAACAGTGGTTTCCAAGGGTTGAGTTTGTCAGGGGGTGGGTGTTGACTACAAAGGAGTAGCATGAAGGAATTTTGGGGGCTGATAGAGCTGTTTTGTGTCCTATTTGTGGTGCTGGTTACACAAATCTATATATGTATTAAAACTCAGAACTGTACACAAAAGTTATTTTTTGTAACAAAAATGATAATGATGAAGTCTTTCAAAACTAGGCAGCTGACACCTATCCTCTGTTCCCTCTACTTTGAGAACATGAATGCGAATTTTGACTATGACACCATGGGTGGTAAAAATTACCTGGAAATCAGCAACGTACTAGCCCTGAATTGCTCGGACTATTTTTTAAAGGTTTTCTATTAGTAGCAGTCAAACTGTTCTGAATAATAATCAGTATCATTCATTTATGATTCCCCAAGAATCTAGTAACATGCACATATTCAATAAATAACTTCTAGACAAAGAGATTAACAAAATGTAACCTCGTAATTATCAAAATATTATATTCCTCAGTTGGCCAGTTATAAAGTATTGTTAGAATCATTTCACTAAGGAGTTGAAAGAGAAGTGTTTACCATGATCATTCTTCTTTGGTAAAAGGAAGAATTTGGTTAAGCCCACCTTAGATAAATCAGTCATTGTATCTGTGGATCCACCACACCAAATAATCCACTCAACTGGTTTAAGACCATTCAATCTAAAGCAGTCTGACTCTCTCCTGGCTGAGGTTCTCGGTCAGCTGTGAGTTGACATGTAGAGGGAACTCTCTTGTGAACCTGATTCCAGTCTCACATCCCCCATACAGACTTCCCTGCCCAAATTTTCCTGGACTGTATGTCTTAAATGAAAACTCCAGTTTCAGGAACTGAGAGTTCCCAAACACTCCTATCTGTTAGAATCTTAGAATTCCTTTTTACACTTAAAAAACTAGGCAAAATTCAGAGGTGCTTTTATTTTGAAATATCCGAATCCTGTGAACCTAACTTACCATCTTCCTATGTCTTAAGTTACAAGCACCTCAGATCTAAACAAGTTCTGTAGCAATCAGAACCTACCTTTCAACAATTTCCTTGAAATCCATTTGTTCATCAATAAACATATTTTCTACTATAAGGTTTCAATCTGGAATTTGAAAACTAGCTCTAATTTCATTCTGTCTAGGCTATTTCCTCTCTTCATCATATATATCATCACACACACACACCCCCACACACCCTTGCTTCCCCATTTGGTGGTCAAGTATTCTATTTAATACTTTTATATCCCTGTCTGCATCTACCCAGCCCTGCTATTTACATGGTATTTAGCTCATGGTAGACACTAAATATATTTCTTAAATAAATAACAGTACAAAAACTATAATTCAAAAAGCTACAAAAAAAAAAGAAAGAAATATGGTTATGGCAAATAATAGAAGAAAGGGAAGAAGGAAGTGGACAAACATTTTTAGCAACACATTTATCAGTTGTTTGCTCCTCACTCAGCCTTTGGTCTATGCATTTATGTTTCCTCTGGTGCCGTAGCTGCCACTGGACTCTAGAGATTAAATCTCTTGTCTGCAATGGATCAAAACCTGATTATGGTTTTGGATCAAAATCAGAGGAGCACTTTGAAGACTTAAGGCTTCTGAACTCTGACAACACGAGGATGTTGGATCAAAGTGTCACCAGCTGAACACCTATTTCGTGTAAAATGAATAAATCCTGGGGAGTTAAAGGTTTTCAGAATTTCTGTGTCTGACTTTTCTGACATTATTGTAAAACTTTGATGTACTTTACCTGGCTCACTTTTCTGAGTCTATATTCATTTATCACAATGACTCCTCAATAACATCTTTATGGAAAATTTCAACTCCTGAAGAAAATGAATTTAATATTGTTTTTTAAATTGGGAGATTTCCCAATAAAAAATGTGTTAATTTGTTCAGTCAGAAAATACAAGTACATACAATATATACAGGGCAAGATGTTACAAATAAAAAATGGGCCTGTCTTAGAACTAAGAGTTTACCACCTAGGAATAAAGATAAAATATTTACATCAAATATTACACCTCAAAAAGTATGGTAAGAGGTTCTGATTCTAGTGATGGCATACTAACTTGTACAAGACCAACATTCACTGCCAAGAACAACTGGGAAGGCTGGATAAAATATGAACCCCCCCCCAAAAAAAAACATCTGTTGGAAAACCCTAGGGAGCTATCAAGGATCAAGAAAACAAGATCCTTGGAGAAGGGAAATAAAGAGATAAGCCAGATATTTGTCTTCTGCTTTTCCCTTCAAATTATTTGCTGATTTGTAGGCAGCCTCTGAGACACTAAGAAGCTAAGCAAAGTTTTCAACAGCCTATGGAGCTTGAGAGTAAAAAAAATTCAAGCCCTATTAAAGAGAAGGAGCTATGACAAACACTTAAGACTTTCAGTTGAGACCCTTAAAGAACTTCTCACTAGAAAAAAGGCTAACAAGAAATAGACCAGTCCACATGAAACTGGATTCTAATCATCTCGATCTCAAGTCCAATTAAACTGATTTACCCCCAGCCTAACTGCCTGCCAAGAAAACAAATAAATCAAACCAAACAAACAAAACACCCTCTTTCAAGGAAAACAGTATGACCCAGGGTCAAATTATTTCTATATTTTCCCATATGCAAAATCTAAATATATAAAAAAATAATATCTATTAAACAAAGTAGTAGAAGGGATCACAAGGAAAATAGCAGACAATGGAAATGAACTTATGGGAAATAAAATATTGGAGTTATCATACATAAAACAAAAATAACTTTGTCTAATCTGTTTTTCTAAAAATATATGGCAAGATGAATAATTCAGCAGATAACCAAAATGTCAAATAAAAGTTCTACCACAGAAGACTTCAGGAATAAAATAAGAACTCAATAGATAGGTTCAACCGTAGACTAGATATAGACAAAGAGAGGACTAAACTAGAAGATAGGTCAATAGTAAATATCCAGGCTGAAGCACAGGAAAAAAAGTAATACACATGTAACTGAAGTCTAAGAAAGAGAAGAAGGTTAGAAGATTTGAAAATATATAGCCAAGAAATTTTCTAAACCAAAAAGACATAAAGTCACAGATTCAAAAAGTACTTTAAACTCCAAGAAGGACAAATACAAAGTAAGCAACACTTCAGCATTTCATAACATAAATGGGGAAAAAAAAAAAAAAGAGAGAGAGAGAGAGAGAGAGAGAAACCTTAACAGCAGCCAAAGGGAAAAAAGGACACATTAATTTCAAAAGAGCAAAAATAATACCGATAGGTGGCTTCTCAATAGAAATAATGACACCAGAGGATAATTCAATGACATCTTCAAAACTGCCAACCTTGAATTTTATAACCAGGGATAATATCCTCTAAGAGTGGAGCAAAAACAAAGACATTTTCACATAAATGAATTTGTCACCAGTAAATCTGGGCTGAAATAAATAAAGTATTTCTTAAGACAGAAGATAGAAATCTATCCCAAATGGAAACAGAAATGCAAGAATTAATAAAGAGCAATAGAGGGGTGCCTGACTGGCTCAGTTGGTAGAGCATGCAACTCTTGATCTTGGGATTGTGAGTTCAAGCTCCATGTTGGGTGTAGAGATTTCTTAGAAATAAAATCTTTTTTAAAAAGGCAATAGAAAAGATAAATGTGTAAATAATGAATATTGATGGCATAAAACAATAATAATCAGTTTATAGAGTTGAAATATTTGTTAAATAGAAATATATGACACAATAATAAACATAGGAAGGATAAAGTTAAAGTTTTCTAAATACTTTATATTGTCCATGAAATGATAAAAGTACATGCTTAAATTAGTCATGCACTCTGGAATTAGAGATCTATTCTGAAATGCAACCCAGTTGTAAACTCCTCCCAGGGCAATTCCCTGGAGCTGCTTTCAGCAATCCCCACATTCTTTGGACAGATCCACCTGTGGGACAACTCAGAAACTCACCAGACACTGAGAGCTGGTGCTGCCAGAAAGCTCTACCGTCAGGTCCTGAGTTCTCCAGATGCAACTCCTTAGGAAAGGCCAAGGCCCCAAGATCAGATTAGAGTTAGCTTGGGCATAGATGATTTGGAATGCTGACTTTCCCTAGAAGAGGCTCTCTATTTGGTCAGTTTTTCTCATCCTTTCCCCATTTCACCCTCAGTTCCTTCCCACTCCTTCCTCATGGGAGTTCCTGGCAGACAACAAATGCCATGACTTCCCTTCAGAACGCTGGAAGGAAATCTGTATGGAGAGGAGGAAGTGAGCCTTCAGTTAGTGCAAGGGAGTGATGGGGGCTCTCTGAGAAAAGGTGATGAATATAGGAGATTATGAAGCATAAGGTCCGAGTTTTTGACCTGGGAGGGGCTATACAGGTATTCATTTTTTAATTTATTAAATATACCCTTAGAGGGGCGCCTGGGTGGCACAGCGGTTAAGCGTCTGCCTTCGGCTCAGGGTGTGATCCCGGCGTTATGGGATCGAGCCCCACATCAGGCTCTTCCGCTATGAGCCTGCTTCTTCCTCTCCCACTCCCCCTGCTTGTGTTCCCTCTCTCGCTGGCTGTCTCTATCTCTGTCGAATGAATAAATAAATAAAATCTTTAAAAATAAATAAATAAATAGATAGATAGATAAATAAATAAATATACCCTTAGAGTCCTGTACTTTTTTGTGTGTCTATCATATTTGACAATAAAATGTATGTTTAAAAAAGAGTATAGAGGAGGTTTTTTTTTTTTTTAATAATAATCTGGCCATGTTTAAAAAGAAGATCTGAGGAAGAAGACAGCTGAAAGAAGTAAGAGATGGGAAAGATAGGTGATGGAACTGGAGGAAGAAAGGGACTATTAATAAGTAATATTAAGGGAGCAAAAATTGAATGTTATTTCAAGCATAAAAACTATGGAGTTCTCTCTTTTAATCCTCACTCAGCTCTGTGAGGTAAGTGCTATTATTTTCCCCCTTTACAGATGAAGAAAGTAAGGTTCAGAGAAGTTAAGTAAGCGGCTCAAGATCAGACTGCTAATTAAGCAACTAAGCAGAATTGTATTCCAGGCCTGACTGCCTGTGAAGGCTGACCGCTTTTCAATTTATTTCAGGAAGCATAAGGTCTAGAGGGAAAGGTGAGGAAGCACCTGGAAAGACAGGGAAGAATCAAACTAGAACTTTAGTGCAAAGTTGTTTTAACAGCCCAGTGCACCATAGTTTGGACTCCAGGGCATCCATAGAGCTTCCGATCACTTCAAGTGATGGTGCTCCCGCTCCAAAGGCTGGGCCTTGCCAGAGTCTAGGATATCTTACCATCGTGTGACCACAAGGACATTGCAATAGGTAAGAGATAGATGAAGCAATGAAGCATCAAAGGGGATGATAACTGCAGTCCGTTGAGAATAATTCTCAATGGGTAAACAAAGTGAAAAGGGGACTGGGGAAGATATTGGGAAGCCAAGAAAAACTTTAGAATACAGGGTCAAAATACAGGGATTAGTAGGTCAGTCAGGTAAATGAAAGAAACACTCAGATGATTCCTCAAGTAGCAACCATCATCCATTATCAGCTCTTGTGTGTAGTTAGATGAGCTGGTTCTAATTAAAGACCAGAGGTGGAGCACAACAGCTGTACCCACTACTGTTCTTGTTACTGCTTCTAGTATTCCCCCTTTGCCCCACCCCACCCACCACCACCACTACTGATCTCTTGGCTTAATGCTTTGGCTTTTTTTCTTTTTTTTTTTTTTTAGGATTATATTTCCTTTATGCTCCTTGAACCCACCAGGAAGCTTAGCTTTGAGGAACCCCATCCTTACTGGTCACATCTCTCTTCTTGGTCTTACTAATCATACTAGCTATTCATTGAGCTGACCAGTTGGTAGTCATTCAAGACTACTGCTGCATCTGGCTACTTCATGTTTCCAATTTGACTGATATCCACAGGAATTTCTGATGGCATCCCATGAATTCCTCTTTGGTTGGCAAGTAATCTACTGGTCTGCTTTTAGAACACTGTCTTGTTTCAAGTTTTGAGTAGGCAGAAAGAACTTCCAGAAAACCTTTCATGAAGAAGCTAGCTCCTCTGGAAACCATGGATCCTCTCTTTTATGATTCCTTCTTGCTTTTTTCTTTTAAATTTTCCTGTTTGTCAGATCTTCTCGCCAGTAATTGAACTTACACCTCTAATCACACCAAAGCCTGTAGGAAATAGGGGACTGGAGAGCAGTGGTTAAAAGCAGTGGTTAAAAGTAGGCTCTGGGGCACCTGGGTGGCTCAGTTGGTTAGGCATCTGCTTCCAGCTCAGGTCATGATCCCAGGGTCCTGGGATAGAGCCCCGAATCAGGCTCCTTACTCAGCGGGAAATCTGCTACTCTCTCTCCTTCTGCCTGCCGCTTCTCCTAATTGTGCTCTCTCTCTCTCTCTCTGTCAAATAAATAAATAAAAATCTTTAAAAAAATTAAAAAAAAAGCTTAGGCTCTGGAATCAGAAGAAGAGGTTTCTAAATCCTGGCTCCAACTTACTAAGTGTGTGACCTTGAGCAAAACACTAATGTTAATGAAGGTGGTACTTATCTATCATGTAGTGGGTACTTACTTTGTGGTAGGCATTATAGCTAAAAACTTTTCACACCGTATCTCACTTAACACTTAACAACAACTCAGGGGAATCCAATAAACACCCACGTTTTCAGATGAGGTATCTGAGGCTTTTCAGATTTCACTACACATAAAGTGTATGACTTAGGGCAAGTTACTTCATCTCTTCAAGCCTCATGTACAAAGCTGAAATATCTAATTTCTGTAGCTATTGACATGATTAAATGAGTTGATACATATAAAGAATTTGGCCTATAGTGAGTCCAATAATTATTTTGCTAATACTATTTTTATTACCCTCCACACTCCCATATGTGAATCATTTATATGGTATGAAGAAACCAAAAAAATTACCTGGCCAATTATATCCAAGAGATTCAACCCAATTGAATTGCTCACAGTAAAGTATTCGTTTTGGTGAGAGTTGACAATATCCATTTCAATATGTGCTATGAAAGCAAAATTGAATAAATAAACATGTGGGATGAGGCATCTGGTTAAAGATAAGCAAATAATCTAGGATCACTTCTCAAATACCAGAAATGTCCCTGGATCACCAGTGATACTTAGGCAGACAGATGTGCTTTCCCACCTGCTTCCTCACCCTTACCTCCACACCCAACTATTTGAGGAAATTCTAGGTGCTATAGCCCTCAGCCCACTTTATAGCCATACCATGTTATATCAATCAACTCAAGCTCAGCTTTCCCATTGAAGACCATGCAAATGTAGCCTTGCTTAGTGATGCCTTTTGTTTATCACTCTGGGCATCTATGGCCTCACAACTCCAGAGTGAAGGATCACTGTAGTCACTACTCACTTCCATCTATCATGACACCTCAAAGAGATGTCCTTCACAATGACACCATCCTATTCTCATGCTTTACACAGTTATTCTTTTGTCTTATTAATAATTTGACTGATGATGATCTTATTAATAATTTGACTGATGATGATAAAAGATGTCTTGAAATTTAGCTTGCATGTCTGCAGTCCTGCATTCTGGTAATTTTAATTATATCCAGATGTTTTTCTGCCCTTTCCACCTCCAAGCACTCACAAGGGAAAACAGAAAATTCTTTATTTTATCTTTTGCCATTGATGGTGTGTTATTTACAGAAAAGATGATTAGTTCCAGATTTTCATGTGGTTCTGGTTCCAAATTCCTAAATTTATCATAAAAAAGTTGAATAGTATTGACCAGTGCACATGCCCAAAATAGCTTTCCCCACCTATAAATGACAAAAGTAAATTAAAGCCCAGTGACCTTTCTTGTGATATGTACATAAAACATATAGTTTTAATAATAAAATTTAAAAATAATTGAAGACCTTCCAACCAGAAAAGGAAAGGCTGAATTCACCTTTCTGCCTGAAACTACTAAGAAAATAAAATATGCAAAACATAGGTTTTCAAGATACTGAACACCAGGCAACAAAGGACAGTAATTTCTGAGAAATGGAAAACAAATGATGTAAGCTTTATCACTGTCCCAGCTTACTACTTGAAAGAGTTTCCAGGCCATTTCTCAGGAAGAGGGAACCCAAACAAATTCTGGTGTATACCCTGAGTAAAGAAGAAGAAGCTGGGATCCTAGAGAGACCAAGGTGATAAGCATTGGCAAAACAGACTACCGGACAGGTGAAAAGTACACAGATGGAGAATTTTGTTGATTTGCAGAGGGTCTCCCTACAGTCTCCAGATGCTTGTCAGCACACATATTTGAGGCCAGGGAACTTGTTATCTAAAAGGATTAGAGGAGAGGGGAGTGGGGGGATGGGTTAGCCCAGTGATAGGGTATTAAGAAAAGCATATGTATTGCATGGAGCACTGGGTGTTATACGCAAACAATGAATCATGGAACACTACATCAAAAGCTAATGATGTACTCTATGGTGACTAACACATAATAAAAATTAATTAATTAATTAATTAATTTTTTTTTAGAAAGGGATTAGAGGGAACAATTACTAGGGTTCACACAGGGCCAGGAATAGTGCCCATTTTCATCAGCTAGACTGGAAAACCTCATCATTTATAGAGCATTGAGTAGAGTTTTTCAGAAAGTTCTTGACTGGGTATGAAGAATAATTAGTCCTACCCTTAATACTGCTCTGGTCGCCCCTAACAAGTTTTAAGAACAAGTTGAAAGGATTAAACTGCTTCTAAGTAACTTAACTGTGTCCCAAAACAAAGCTCAAGACTATAAAAATACAAAGATATCCAGTATGCAACAAAGTAAATTTACAACAACTGGCATTCAATAAAAAATGACTAGGAATGCAAAGAAGCAGGAAAATATGAAGAAAAATCAATCAGTTAAAATCAATATAGAATTGATGCAGATATTGGAATTAGCTGGCAAGAATATTGAAACAATTCTTATAACTGTTTGAATATGCTCAAAAAAGTTAAGACATGTAATATATATAAAAGACTTATTAAATTTCTAGACATGAAATTTGCAATATATGAGATTAAAAAGATACTAGATGAAATTAACAGCAGATAATTGAGAAAGAAAAAACCTACTAAACTTGAAGACATAGAATTTATACAAATAGAATCTGAACCAACAGAATCTACCCAAAGTGAAACACAGAGACAAAACACAAGTAAAAGGGTGGTCAGGGGGTGCCTGGGTGTCTCAGTTGTTAAGTGTTTGCCTTTGGCTCAGTTCATGATCCCAGGGTCCTGGGATTGAGCCGCACATCGGGCTCCTTGCTCAGCGGGGAGCCTGCTTCTCCCTCTCCCCCTGCCTGCTGCTCCCCCTACTTGTGCTCATTCTCTCTGTGTCAAATAAATAAATAAAATCTTTAAAAAAAAAAAAAACAGCGGGTGGTCAGGATAGGTCTCATTGGGAAGATGACTTTTAAGCAAAAATTTGAAGATGGAAGAACATTGCCTTGTGGCTATCCATAGGAAGACTACCCTAGGCATTACTGGAAGTCATGGGTCTTGAGATAGTGATTATAAAGTAGTTAACACAGTATTTAGCATTCAATAAGCACTCAGAAGTTGAAAGTTTTTGTTGCTGCTGCTGTTGTTGTCCTTGTTAAACACTGACAGTCTGGGGCAGCAGAAGGGGAAGGGAACTCATATATATAAAGGCTTCCTTTTGCTCCTCTAGGCATTTTCATATATATTATCTCATGTAAGTCTCACAATAACCCTGTAATATGGGTAATTCTATTTTATAAATAACAGAGCAGAGCCTTTGAAGAGTTGAGATATTTGTGCAGGCTCACCAAAAGACCAAGACAGAAACATGATTTGACCTCAGGATTCTTGGACTTTAAATCTTAGATTCTTTCCACTACTCCTCATTGCCCACTGCCACACAAGGAATTTGGGGACTTGGGAAAGTTAAATGTCCCAAGCTCCCGAACATCTCTATTTTTCCCAGGAGTCACAAATTCAAATGGAGCTGCCATGATAAGTGATGTGTGAAATGGTGGGAAAATAAAATGGTCCAGCAGCTTTGAAAAACAGTATAGCAATATGGATATTCCTCAAAAAATGATCATTGAATTACGGTATGATCTAGCAATTCCACCTCTGGGTATACACTCAAAAGAAGAGAAAGAAGGGACTCAAATAGAGGTTTGTACAGTCATATTCATAACAGCATTACTCACAATAACCAAAAGGTAAAAGCAACCCAAGTGTCCACTGATGAATGGATAAACAAAATGTGGTATACACATGCAGTGGAATATCATTCAGCTTTAAAAAGGAATTGAATTTGACACAAGCTACAACATGGATAAACCTTGAAGACATGCTAAATGAAATAAGCCAGCCACGAAAGAACAAAAATTGTATGATTCCTCTTATATGAGGTTTTTAAAATAATCAAATTCATAGAAAGAAGAAGTAAAATGGTGGTTGCTAGGGGCTGGTGGAAGGAAGAAAGGGGAATAAGTGTTTAATGGATGAAGAGATGCAAATGGAGAATATGAAAAAGTTCTGCAGATGGATGGTGGTGATGGTTGCCCAACAATGTGAATGTACTTAATGATACAGTATCGCACATTTAAAAATGGTTACACTGGTGAATTTTATGTTGTGTATACTTATCAGTATAAACACATACGTATTCCAAAACCCAGTAGCCTATTATAACATCTGTGTTCACCTTCACAGATCTGCAGGTATGCTTGAGTTTGTATGGAATTCAGCTGGTCTTGGCTCCAGCGTAAAAGAGATCCATTCTTCCTTTCATACTTTTTGGACTAGCAGCTCCCTGGGACGTGTATTTCTTATGGTGAATGACAAAAGCATAAGGGAATGAGAGTACAAGCACATGATGCCTCTTAAAGCCTTGGCTTTGAGCTGGCCCACTTTCACTTCTGCCAACATTTCATTGGACAAAACAAGTTATATGGCTAAGTCCCACATCAGTGGAGCAGAGAAATATACTTTGGCTACTCTTGGAGAATATATTGCACAAATCACATGAAAAAAGGTAGGGTTGTAAAAGTATAATATATGGAGGGTAAAGCATTGAGAACAAGAATCCAATCCATACAGACATAAAATTACATTTATATCGTTTTGCATAAAAGACATCATGCATAGCTAGTTCATTACTAATAAGTCACAGAATTGGAAAAACCTGGTTTCTAGCTTTAAAATTTCCAAACACTATAAAGTTTATTAATAAACTTAGATATAAAAGGAGGAATAAAACTTATGGCTTCTTCAACTTTTGGTAAAAATCTGAATTTTTTTCATTTGCTATTTTGCATTTGAGTTTCTTCAGAGACCAACAATACTCATGAATCAAAATAAACAGTAATACAAGTAGCTTAGAAAGTAAATAAGAAACACTATGAATGGGTGGTTTTAACTTTTCAGAACTCACAAAGATACATTAGCCATTTTGGGAGAGAAATGATTTTTAAACTCCACATGGCCCTAGATGAGATGGGCCATATAGAGAAAATGGTCTGTATTTTCAAAAGATTATAAAACTACAGTGCTCTATCCTAGATGAAAGGACTAATCTGACACAAAGAAGGAAGGAAGGAAGGAAAAGAAAGAAAAGAAAGAAAAAAGAAAGAAAGAAAGAAGAAGAAAGAAAAAAAAGAAAGAAAGAAAGAGAAAGAAAGAAAGAAAGAAAGAAAGAAAGAAAGAAAGAAAGAAAGAAAGAAAGAAAGAAAAAAGGAAGGAAGGAAGGAAGGAAGGAAGGAAGGAAGGAAGGAAGGAAGGAAGAAAAAAGGAAGAGTAGGAAAGGAAGTAGAAACATGACATTTTCTGTTTAAGAAGGGGACTTTTATAAAGTGCTTCCATTTGCCCAAGGTCAGAAAGTAAGAGAATCTCAGATCTAGTATAGTCAAGCAAAGCAAGATCTTCTTCAGGCCTGAAATATTTATTTTCCACCTAGATCATCAGACAGCAGGAGTTGGAAAAATAAATCCGTGTCATCAGATGACCACGTCCCTACTAAGATACAATGTACTGTATTGATGAAATGAAGTTCCAGACTGAGATCCGCGAGATGTCTGACCTTTACCCTGAGGGGTATTTTGGGGAGTGATATAATTTCGTAACAGTGGTGGTGCAACCCTTTATCTTCTCAATGCTTTGGACACAAAGACCATGGGATTAATTATATAGTGTGAACAACAATTCATGAATATTTAACACACTCATCTATACTTAATGAATAAATTTGCATTTTGACACTATTATTTAATGTGCTTTAAGGAAATACTGCTCATTACCTTTCAATTTTGTAGATTAGTTGAATGTAATCAGAATGATAAGGCAGGAGAGATATAGTATTATTTAAATAACATTGTTGTTTATGACTGCTTCTGCTTCCAGGAGTTCCCCCCACCCTTTTCTTTTAAGCAAGTAGGTTTATTTTATTCTATTCTGTTGTTTTGTCTTAATCATTTGCCTCCACGCTCCCTGCAGAAGGGAGTTTCTTTAGATTCATGGAAAAACAATGCAAATTAAATAATCAGTGTTTTGCTTCCCTCTGTGTGCTTTGTAACAGGGCATTCTCTCACACAAAATATCCCAATGCAATTGGCAGTAATTGTGTCCTGGGCGGCCAGGCTCAGCAAGGTGGCCACAACCTGCACAGCAAGCAGAGGGAGCTGCATAACCAGGGGCAATGAGCAGAGGTCTGCAACCTACCTAAGAAAAGTAAACCCCCAAGGGATCAGGGCTGAGAAACACTGGACAACTGGATAGGATGGTTCAGAGATAAGCTATTCTGTTTTGTTTTATTTGTTTGTTTGTTTTTAATCTTTGGTTCGTGGTGAGTGGCTTTTTCTCACAAGCAATGGATCTTCTGTTTGAAAGGTGGGCACCTAATCTACATATCCACTTTAGGGAGTTTGGGTAGGAGAACATACCTCTAGCAATCCCATCTGCATGAATGTCCCGTGCAAAAGGGACATTCCAAAAGGAAAGAGACTTTAAGACTAACAGCCAGGCTCTTGAGAATCAGAATTAAGGCTGCCTAACTAAGATGAAGGAAAAAGTGGACAAGACCAAGAGGAACAGAAAAGAAAATCCAGATGCCAGACGCTGAGCTAAATGCTTACGTATCTAATTGCTTTTAATCCTCACCTTATGAGATCGCTGTAATTGTCCCACCACCATCATCATCGTCATCATCATCATCTTCTTCACCACTCTATGAAAATGAAACTGAAAATTATTTGGTTTGACACAAATAGTAAACAAAACAAAACAAAACAAAACAACAAAATCACCAAAACCCTAAAAACAGCAACAAAACCCCCTAGGATTTGAATCCAGGTCTGTTGGAACATAAAATTCATGACTTCAACAGTTCTCAACTAATTGGGGTTTGAAAAGGCTTTGCTACCAAACATACTGGGGTTGAGTTGAAATATGGCTTCCTCAAGGAAACCTTCCTTGCTCCCCAGTCCTTGAAAGGCTTCTGTTAGTTACAGTGTGGATTTTATATATATATATATATATATATATTTATATATATTTATATAATTTAATATATATATGTTTATATATATTTATATAATTTAATATATATATATATATATATATATATATATATATATTCCTCCTCTTGCCTCCACACACTTGACTGTAACTCCAAGAAGGTAAGGACTACTGTTCACTCACCATTCTGGCCCTAGCCCCTAGCAGAGTACCTGGCACAATGTAGTCATTCTCTATTTGTGTGTGTTGTGTGTGTGTGTGCGTGCACATGTGCATGTGTGGTTCCTCATCTATAAAATGTGGTGAAAAATACTTCTAGTGAGAATTCAATGAGATAATTTATGTAAGGTGACTGTTACAGAGCCTGAAAAATAGAATCATTCTTTTGCTGCTAGATTGTGTTTCCTTACATGAAACACTATGATGAAACTAAGTTACGTGAAACCTTGGAATTTCTCTGGATACCACTTTAAAAATTAAGTTTCATTAATAATCCATTTGAAAAGCATATGCATTACAAAAGCCCCTTCCAAACTGATGACGTCACAGCCTGAGCTAGAGAGATAACCACCCCCGGAGGGCTGCATCATTGGCAGAACCAGCCACTCAGGATGTGGCATTTGCACTCTCACTGGTGCACCCTATGATACAGCATGGGCTTGGGGAGTGGGGAAAAGCCTCTTAACATGCACCTATAAGGGTTTAAGAGGGTTATTCCTTAACATTCCTCTCCCTTTCTCCCCCAAGTTCAGAACCAAAAAGAGACCCACATTTAGAATCAATAAAGAGAGAGACCCAAAAGTCAGAGAGATATTGATGAGAGCTGATATTGAAGACCAGTGATTGAGACCTACTGATAGTGGGCCTGGCAACTCTTCATCCTGATGTAAGCAGACTTGCCCACCCACAGTCAGCAGACGTGTGGAACAACCAGAGGCTTCCCCTGGAGGCGAGGAGCAAAGCACAACGTAATTTATACTTTCTGTCAACTGCTCTCTCCAAAGACCCCAGGGAGAGGAAGAAACTGAACATTGTGAACTTGGTGTCCCCAAATGCATCAGTTGAGGTTTTTCATATGGAAACATGAAGCTGGAAAACTGATCCCCAGATATTCCCTAACTTAAAGGTCTAATCGGGGCCTTGATTATTTTCTTTAGAGAAGAACCACCCTTTACTAAGCACTGGCAGGCAGTTTAGATCTTGCTCCCAGAAGACTCTGAAGTCAGTGAGAACATTACAGGATAGCACTGTTCAAGGTCATTCTAGACTCAAGGCTAAATATTCACTCTGCCACTTGGTTCCCCCACGTAAACCATGTCCAGTCACTCCTCACTACCAGATCTCAACTTCTACAAAACTTCTGCAAAGACACTACTCACAACTAGATACTGTGAAGTACGCCAAACGTAGTTTCTAAAATTTTATCCAAACCCAAAAATCTTTCAGTGACAGGAGGAAACACAAAATCTGCATTGACACAAAGTACAATTAACCCTTGAACAATGTGGGTGTTAGGGGCACTGACTCTCTATGCAGCCAAAAATCCATGTATACCTTTTGACTCCCCCAAAACTTAATTCCTAATAGCCTACCGCTGACCGGAAGTCTTACTGAGGGTATAAACAGTCAGTTAACACATATTTTTGCATGTTATATGTATTATACACTGTATTCATATAATAAGTAAGCTAGAGAAAAGAAATTGTTATTAAGAAATCATAAGGAAGAGAAAATACATTTATAGTACTGTACTATATTTTTAAAAATCTGCATATAAATAGATGCATGCAGTTCAAACTTACGTTGTTCAAGGCTCAACTTTACTACATTTCCTACTTTAAAATCGTTTCTAATGTGATTTATAAACATTTTTGTGGGGCGCCTGAGTGGCTCAGTCTGTTAGCCATATGCACGGCTGTCAGCTCAGATCGTGATCCCAGGGTCCTCAGATCGGGCTCTCCCTGCTTCTTGCTCTTCCTCTGCTTGCTCCCCCTGCTTATGCTTCCTCACTCTCACTCTTTTTCTCAAATGAATGAATAAAATCTTTAAAAAAATTCTTTTCTTTCTGAACTGATCTCCTTAGTGAAAGAAAAAAATAAAAGCTTTGGTCACCAGTGCCAAAGGGCACCACTGTCCCTCACTTTCTCTGTCTCCCCTCCTCTAGCAAGCATTTCTTGGCTCCCCTTGGCCAAATAAGGTGCCCATTGCTGTGCTCTCACAGTACCCAGTGTATTTCTTAATTAATGCTCTTTCCAGTAGGCCTTGAAATGATCTGTATATGTATCTAGGGGGCATACTGTTTACGGGTCTTTTGGAATTTTGGAATGAGGAGTTCTTTACGGGCAAGAACTGTCTCTGCTTTCCCAGCCCAGCATGATGTCTTGACACATAACACAACGAATATGCGTTGAGTTCATTATGTAGCTCAACTGCAATTACTGAAAATCTATCTACATGGAGCATTCTGTGGTATAAGGCACTTTATTAATCTCGAAAGAATGATAAAAGCAATAGCAACAATACCTTACATATGGCTAGCTCTTGACTGTTCTTACAAAATACTCTCAAAGCTCTTACTTCACCTAGGCTTTTCAACATCCTTTGAGAAAATTAGGGAGAATGGGTTCTTTCAAGCCCATTTGACACCTGAGGAAAATGCGGCCATTTTCATCCTGTTAGAAAGCGTCAGAGACGTGTTCTGAGCCTCCAACTTAGAACCTCTTCCTTGGAAACTGCAAGGTTCATTCCAGAGCTTGCTGAGCTCTGCCTGGGATGCCCTAGTCTCCCACAGTTGTAACTCCACCCTTTACCCCAGAAGAAACCTCTCTCTAAAGTCACAGAGTTCTTCTCTGTTTGCATAGACCCAGGCACTCATCTTAAATTCACTACCATGGAAATGCTATTTTTCATCACCATCTATAAATTTGTAATTAAAAAAATTATTTACAAAGTGATGAGATCTCTTTCAAATTTTCAATTTTCTTTCCTCACAAACTTCAGATTTCAGTGAATAACCCTAGACAATCTATTTGTATTTTGATCCTACTGGAAAAAGAAAGAAAATCACATCAGGGAATGCATGACCTTTAATTCGGCCTAAATTACCTTTGGTGCCCATGAGACTAATTTGGGGGGAAGTGCAATGCTATCCAAGTTCATTCCACCATGTTGGAAGGCAAAGGCTCCTGAGATAAGAGCAAACTGAACTTAGGTGAAAGTGAAACAGATAACCTTTTTGCTTTTATTGGCAAGCAAGGCTGTACAATGTAAGACATTTCTGCAGGTATTATCCAGAGTCCATTTTCCAACTTTATAGGGATTGCAAGGCAATTGCCATGAAGGTGGCTGGGGCAGAAGCAGCACCATCTGCAATGCTTTCATGTTCCAGAACCCCAGATCACTGGCACAAAGGAGTGTTCTTGAATTCTTAGCTCTCTTAGGACTCCGTGAAGAAGGGTTTTGAGAGCCTCGTCTTGCTCTCTTCATATCCACTCCACCAGTCCTCCTGACAATTTTGGAAGCAACCAACTCCCCATCTTAAATCCTTTTATGCTTTATGTATTAAGAATGGGTCTGTCTCCCATATGAATCCCTGACTGATTCATTATCCTTAGCTCTAAGACCACACAGTTTCCCCTGTTAACTCTCTCAGTGGCTAATTCAGTCATTTGTTCTTCTCTTGAATCTCACCTCTTTTCTATTTCTGGACTTGATGCTGAGCAATGTTTACCACCTAGGCTCACTCAGGGCTCTGAGGCAATACTGTTACTCCAATAACCTTCAGTTCACCTTGGTAAAACAAGAACAAGTTCAGAAGTGATTCTGCTGACTTAGAACTCAAAGCAAGAATGTGGTTCCCACCAAACTAAGCAGCCAGGATGATCTGGAAATTCTTCTCCCCAGCAAAGATACTTTAAAACCATCCCTTAAAGAATTAACCAACCCCAGTGTTCATTACAGATGAATGGATACACAAAGTGTGGTATATACATTCAATGGAATATCATTCTGCCATAAAAAAGAATGACGTTCTGATATGTTACCATATAGATGACCTTGAAAACATTATGGTATGTGAAATAAGCCAGACACAAAAGGACAGTTGTTGTATAATTGCACTTATATGAAATATCTAGAATAGACAAATGCATGCAGACAGAAAGTAGATTAAAGTTTACCAGGGACTTACTGGGGCCGGAGGGAGGATGGTGATTTATTGCTTAATGGTTAAAGAGATTCTTTAGGATGATACAATGTTTTGGATATAGTGGTGTTGGTTATAAAACATTAGTAATATAATTAATGCCATTGAATTGAATTAGACCTTAAGAATGATTAAAATGTCAAATTTTAAATTAGAAATATTTTACCACCACCAAAACCACCTAAGATTAAGTAAATGGCAATTATGTAAAAACAGTGTTTAATTCCCTAAAGGTTTCTGATAACAGTTCTGGGGAGTAATGTTGATGTAATGCATTTTGACCAAACACATGGCCTGTACATCTGGAGACCATCCCTAATAGAAGAATTTTGTTAGCGATTTCTTCCATTTTCCTGACTAATGTTCCACTTCATTGTGCCTCAAGCCAGTTTCTGTTTAAGTTTGTTTTCCACTGCCTCCTGGGTCTATACCTTCTCTTTTGTTCTCCTTTACCCTACTGGATATTTACATCATCTTTCCTTGGAAATGACTCTGAACACCTCAAATCTTCTTTCTGATTTCCTTAGTCTGATATTGAGGACCTGAGAAGACCTAGCATGAGAGAGAAAATGTATCTTCAAAAGACCTGGGAAAATTGAAAAGGGAATTCCATGTATAGTAGATGCATTGCCTGTTCCTGTGTTGCTCCTTTACAGGAGGGAGAAAAAGAGGAGGAATAAACAGCTAGAGATATTAACAGCCTAAAACTCCAAGCTGTCATTGCAGGCTCCAACTGCAGCCTCAATGAAGTAATTTCCAGCTTTAAGACCTTCTTTGATGGTCTCCATACTGCACAAGAGCTCTCCTGACACTGGCCCCAAATCTGAGTTCTAAACTGGTACTGCCATGTTGAGCAAGGCCAGAGAACTGCTCGCTCCCAACTGGAGGTGGCATGCCTTCTTGTGTTTCCAAGACAAGGCTTTATTTTAAAAGTGTGTAAAACCTAAGCTGAAAGGCTAAGACGTGTGTCTCACAAGCAAAAACCAAAGGGAAAAGAAGATGATTACAGAAGTCAGTCTTATCAAGTGGAAATCATGCCACTGAAAAGTTTCCCTAAACTTATAATCTGCACACCAGAATAGCCTTCAAAAGTGTAGGAGGACAATTCATTCAAACAAAAGGGACTTAAAAAATACTTTGCCTTAGAAAATGTCTTTCAATCTCTTTCAAATCAAAACAAAAAGCTTGATCTGCTTATCCGCCTACGTATATTTTTTTTCTATCTTAATATCAGAATAAAATCATCAATCATCATCATCATCACCATTATCATCATCATCATCGTACTATAGGGGTGGTTGGGTGGCTCAGTCGGTTAAATGACTACCTTCAGCTCAGGTCGTGATCCCATGGTCCTGGGATCAAGTCCTGAGTCTGGTTCCCTGCTAAGCAAGGAACCTGCTTCTTCTTCTCCCTCTGCCCACCCCCCCCCCAACTTGTACTGTCTCTCAAATAAGTAAATAAAATCTTAAAAAGAGAAATGCCTTTAAAATAATAATAATAACAATAACATAATAGCCCTCACGTAAATCTGTCACTAACAAAGCAGCTTTATCATTATACACACCAACACTGAACCTCACTTTGGCTCCTGCAATATCAGTATCTCAAGGTTAAATAGGGTGTTAGTCATCAAATGCTAAAACAAAGAATGATATTTCTTGAAATTCATCATGCTTTCCATGCAGCTGAAGGTAATTTTCTCTAGATGTGGAAGGTTTTCTAGATTGGTATTCTATTCACCAAACTTAAAGCCCCACAGGTGATCTCTGGGTTGCAGGATTTATGGTTTGAACTACTCAATTGGCTTTAACCAAGATGGCACTTTTTCCACATGACCTGTTAATGTGGGACATGGTCAGAAAAGCATCGCCCACAAGCTGTGGGGTTATTAGGGCTACTTGTTCCTGATTCCAAGGGGAGTCTACTTTTCACCATGCCCCCAACACTTACCAAAGACTAACTGAAGGTGGCTAGTGAGTTACCATTTTGGAATCTACATTTTATAAAACTTACTAAACTGCTAAGTGATAATCTTATGAAATAAGTCTTTTCTGAGAAATATATCTTTTCTGCTTAAACTAAAAGAAATTTTTATAACACTTCTCATCCTCTATCTCTCTTCACCCTGTTCACAACCCCTAAACTAATTAAGGAATTATTTTGCATGCTGTTCCTATGAGAGAACAGAGTGCTTTTGTATGACTGAGACATCATTCAAATGTGATATGTGACAACTCTTATTCCATTTTAAGTTGCTCCAACTTGGGGGTAAGGGAGGGAAACCTTTAAGACAATAAATATACCCAAGGGAAAAATCAGAGGTGATGTGCAGGTGATGGGCACTTGGTGAACATAATGAAAATCATGCTTTAGGTTCAGTAAGTTTGTGCAGAGCTAGAAAGACTTTGAAGATCAGTTAGCATTTTCAATGATCAATTTCTCCATTTTGAAGAAGAGAGATGCTGGGGCCCAACAAGTTGAAAATCTCATTCTAGTCCAGGCCAGACCACTGGGTCTCTGTGATGAGTCCTTTCATGGACACGAGCCTGCTCTGGATGGTGCATCAATTGCTTCTGGTCCCCATGCCATGCTGCCTACTGTTGGTTATGTGATTCCATAACAAAAGGAAGATGCAATGAGACAGAAGCAGAACCAGAGTGAGCCTTTCCTCACCCTCAAGGATAAATAAGGCACCTTGGAGATGCGATGGTCTTTTGCATACCTACGTGGCTTCATAAGTCCGTTCTGGCCAGGGATGCAGAAACATAAGTTCCAGCCATGTTTCTGGCACCCTCTGCCCTGGCCTCGCCATATTCCTTCTGCCAATATTCCCTACAGTTCCTAACATCCACAGACAGGCCAGAAGACAAGTAGGCAGCAAAGCATTTGCCTGCACTCATAAGAAAAATAATTAAAATTCACCCTGTTGTTGAATGAGATCAACTAATGAGGAGAGACAATCGGTGGGGGGATGAGGGGGTTGGGGAGGGAGTTATTTTATAGGTTTAAACTGGGCTCAATGGCTCCATTTTTTTACAGAGTGTTTTACTAACATAGTTATAGTGGGTAAGAATTTTGGCAGCATTTACAAATTTCACTGATCCTGGGAGTTCAAGAAAGAAAAGAAAAGGGAGGCAGAGGAAGAAGGGGTTGAGGAGAGAAGAAGAGAGAGAAAAAAATTCTCAGATTTTTAAATCCAAGAGACACCTTATTAAACCTATTCTCCCCCCATTAAATACTAAGTGGAGTGCTCATTGAGCACCCAAACATCCTATGGGTATGCCTTACTAGTGGACAAGCTCTTTTATGCTACTTGATTAAGATAATATCCTTGGATAGGTTATTTAACTGTATGCTGAGTTCTAAACTATGACAGGTTGCATTACAGTGATATTCCACAGTCATCATTTTTAACTGGCCTTTAAAACATGAAGCAGTCCTGAATTAGCTTACCTGATGAATCTCAGGACCGGCCCACTCAGGTCAGAGTCATTGTGTATCCCCATCTGATCTGCTGCTCTGGAGTGGAGCAGCGGAGACTGACACCTTGGTCTGCCAACATATTCATGGCAACACAATCATCTCAAGTGGGATTCTTTTCTTCCGATATTCATTGAAGCTAATTTTAGACTCATTTGGTATTCCACTGCCAAACACAAAGGAAATTCCAGGCCCACAAGGAGGATGGTCAAAATGATTAAGTTCCTACCGTTTTTATACTAGCATCGCTCTGATGTGATTCTTTACTATTGAAACAAGATGTCTCTGTTTCAGAGATAACAAGTAAAATTAAGAATGCCTTTTTTTCTCAGGGTTATTTAATGAAAGACATTGAAAATGGAAGCAGACTGTTTAAATGGAAACTGCAGTGTCTTTGGAATAGAAAGTTAGATTTGGACTCTGTGTCTCGTTCACTGAATAACTATCTATTGATGGCCTATTGTTTTTCAGGCACTGTGCTAGGAGTTTTGTCAATCACCAATCCTATGACCTGGGCATGTAATTTAATACTTCCATGCTTTATTTAAGCCAGGCCCCTTTTGCAGTGCCAAACTGCCCAACTGTACATGGCAGCTCAACTTCAGAACCCCCAAAGCCATCCTTCCTGCAAAGATGTATGCCTTCTTTGGCCAGTGTCCCTCATCTGAAGAGTAAATACAGGCACAGGTCAGCCCTCTAGGGAGATTCCTGTCATTGACTCTCTCTTCCAAACCCCCCAGTGCATACTGTAGACAAATAGAGAGTGGTTCAAGATGGAAAGAGAGGTGGAATCCTTTCAGTCCCTAAATATCTAGCGTCTAAGTCAATATTCCCCCTGTTAAAAGTCAGAAAGGAAACTGGGCTGGAAAAATTGAATCATCTATGCACATGTAAAACTCTCAAACACCTGCATGTTTATCCTTAATGGTCATGGAAACCTCTCTATAACTGGGGCCATTTACTATATATGTGACCCTAGCCAGGTCACTTAACACTCCCAGGTATTTATGGGGCTTATTGATGTTATCATCATCATCATCATCATCATCATCATCATCATTCTCATCTTCATCTGGACTTCCTGGTCAGAAAGACCCATTATTTAAAGACTCTACTTTCAGGCTTCCTAAGATACCCTTTAGGGGTATCAAACTGTCAGGGTGAGGTGTGAAACTCCATCTTTCATTGGTGCCTCTCTCAACCATAAAGAGGCTGCCTGCCAGCTAGAGGTCTGTGAATGCCTCCCTGCACCAGTGCAGAAATCTAGGAATGAATGGGAGTTACAGCAACCTTACACAATCAGCCCCATTAATTGAGCAGAACCAGGGCTCCTCCTTTTTTTTTTTTTAAACAAATGGCAACTGGACTGGTTACAGGGCAGGACCAAGAAAACCTCTAGAGGCCCCCTCTTCAAGAAAATCCCCAAAGACAATTGTCTGGCTGTTAACGGTGTGTGAAAGGGCTGGGGTACTAGAGCTTCACTGTACTTCAGGTCCTGGGATGTAGAGTTCCAAGCCCCACTCTTGTTCTGAGAAAATTTCTCAAGAGGCCACATAATCGTCCAAGCCCTGGGCCAGCTGCACACTCAGGCAGTGCTGGTAGCTAAGGGCCAAGAGGAGAGAATTTCCAGCTTCCATCTCTATGACAATGACACAAGAATTCATTTTTATAGAAGGATGGTGTCAGGGGCATTGATGGTCAGAGCAGAGTGCCCTGATCTCCTCCATCTGTCCAAGGAAGCCTTTATTTTCAATCTGGCAGGTGAAAGGGTTATAGCATTTCCTCGGTTGTATGGAATGTTTGCCAAATGTTGGTTGTATGTACAGCCAAAAGGATGTTCCTGGAAATAGGAGGTCATAGTGTGATGTCCATTTCTTACTGCTAGGAACCAGAAGAACCTCTTGGAGAACTGAATCAGAGTTGGGCGGGTGGGCATCAGAGGAAGCGTACAGCATAGTAGGATCCCCAGTTGTGCTACACAGTGTGGGCAGCCCAAGCCTACTATGAGAAAAGTGTGTGTAGTCAAACAGCTCTTACAACTTCATGGGACTTAATGTCCAGGCCCTTTTTTGGCACATTAGAAACCAGTTTGTTAGCCTTGAAAATTAATAAGCCTGACACAAAATATTTTAGATTGATAGACAAGAAGAAAATTTCAAGTGGGAGATTTGGTAACCTCTTGAACCTGTCTCTTCAAGTTAACAGCCTTCTACTTTTTGAAAAAACATTGGCTCTACAAAAGACTGTGGGGACAACACACATACATAGGCCCTCACCTAAACAAGGTATCCCTTAAAATGTCTGGGTCACCTAATCCTTTCTCAGGACATCTGTCCAAGCCTACAGTCTCTGCCAATGAGCTGAGCCACATTCTATACCACCCAACACAGCTATAGTCCAGGGATGAGCACCTTTCTCAAGGGCAGTCCAAAATAAAGAGAGCAGGGACCCAGGATTTATGTGGCCAGATTCAAAGTGTTTAGGTGAGCTGGGCCAAAAAGATTTCCCTAGAAATATTTGGACCCAGGAAACTAAGAGGCTATTTTAGTTATCTGGGCCACTGCACATGGAATGATACAGGTTCAGAGTGACCCCAGTGGGTCAGGCACAGACCATGAGTAAGCAGCAGAAGGTGATGGTGAAGAGGGAACGGGAGCAGGTAAATAGAGCAGGAGGAGAATGCCACCGGGAGGGAGAGGGAACAGCCAAGAGAGCCCTGAGCTATGCCTACTTCCCCGCCATTCCCGGCTTGCACATCCCTTCAGGCAGCTCCTCTTTTCTTGCAGCTATGCTGTACACAGATGCTTCATTTCAAATACCACCTCTGGTCACTCCAGGGACAGGCTGGCATTTGCCAGGCAGCACATCCAGAGGTCTGTGGAGGCACGTTTCTCTTCCAGTTCCCAGCTAGATGCGGGTGTCTGTCTCTCACACCATGAGATTTTATTTTCCATTCTTTAGCAGCAGAAACTGCTTATGCTTGCACACTCTTGACATTAAATATATGGTACATGCTTCCAGGTCAGTTGGTGGAAAGTAGTGGCCTTTACCCCAGAAACTGATTGTTTGATCACAGACTTATTAGAGTTGGAAAATATCACTTTTGGAATGATTCTTTACTGCAGACTCAACAATAGTCTCATTTTTCTTCCTGAGGGACACATTTTAAAGAGCCAGATGGTGCATATGCTGTAGCAGAACTCTGCCTTCTCCCCCCCACCAACCCTGCCTAGATTCACTTCAAACACTTTCTTTTCATCCAGAGACAATATTTATGCGCATTTGTTTAGCACTATCCCAAATATCTCACTTGGCCCTGAAGCAATGAGGTGAGGGAAGTACAGGAGGTATTATTTCTCACAAATTTAAAATTAGGGACCAAATGCACAGAGAGGTACAGTGGCTTGCAGAAAGCACAGAGCACAGGCGCATAGAGTGGAGACTTGAATCCAGCCCTTCTGATGCATATCCAGTGTCCTTTCCACCAGGACAGAGGACATCTCTGATTTTATTTTCTACCAAACTTTTTCCATTACATTAGTCCTAAACAGTTCAATTAGGTTGAACCAAGTCCTTTGCCTATCTTCAGGGCACATGCCCGCATATGCTGGAAAGAAGGGTATACCCTGGAGCTCCTCTCTGCTCATCTGTTGAGGCCAACAGAACTCGAAACCATGACCCTTAATGTCAATATATTAAAAACCATTAAAGTGTTCATAGTGTCAATAGTAGTGTTTTTTTCAATTATTCATGTATGTAAAATATAGTTACTAAGCGTTTGCTATGTGCCAGACATTATTGTACTGGCTGGGGGTAAACATGTGAATAAAATGAGACATCTCTGTCTGCATGGAACTTGCATGTTTGAAGGAAGACAAACAGCAATAAGGAATTACATGAAGTCAGGTAGTGATTAGCGCTAAGAAGAGGCCAACAGCACAGTAACAATTTGGGAGAAGGAGACCATACGTGTCAGGGGGAAGCAATGTTTGGGGTGGAGACACGAATGAGGTGTGGAAGTGAGACCTGTGAAAATATGGGAGTTCCAGGTAGAAGGAACAGCAAGTGCGAAGCCTGAGCTGGGAGAAGGCTATATGCGTTGGAGGAAGAGCAGGCCAGCTTGGTTAGAGCTGCATATTTGAAGGGACAAGTGCTAGGAAATGAGGGGGCAGAGTTAGGCAGGCAGGATCTTACAGGTCATGGTCAAGACTGGATTTCATTTGAAGTGTGATGGGAAGGGATTACGACATCATTTAATTTATGATTTAAGAGGATCATGCTCAGGATATTTGGAGAAAAGACTATAGGAAGCAAGAGTGGATGTAAGCAAACAGCTGGAAAGCCACCGCAGTGGTCAAGGCGGGAAGATGATGCTGTGCCTCACTCCCAGGAGCACACAAATATACTGCTGTTTCTTCCATTGTTCTGACCCTATACCCCCCACCAGCAACTGCCTGCCTTCTCTTCCTCTTTGTAGCAAATCTCCCCCATATAGAGCTATCTGTATTCACTGTCTCTAATGCCTCTGTTCAAATTCTCTCTTAAACCCTTAACATTCATGTTTCTGTGACCATCACTCCTCCAAAATTCCTCCTGTCAAGGGCATTCTTGGCATCCATGTTGCTAAATTCAGTGATTAATTCTTGGTCCTTATCTTTCCCATCAGCAGTGAGGGTTACTACGTACGGTGGTGCAGCTTGTGTCTGCACAAGGCTCCTGGAAAAGGGGACAGGTGCATGTGAGTTTAGTCCACTTTGTACTTGCCAAACTGCAGTTTTGCAAGAGCACATCTCCTTTTCCTATTTCGCACAAAGATCTTGACTAGTAGCAGTGATCCCATTAGCAGCAGTTGACATCATCATACCTTCCTCCTTAATGCACTTTCTTTATGGCCTCCAGGACCCCATACACTTGGTTTTCCTCCCCACACACTGGAGGCTCCCATTAAGTCTTTTTCACTAGGTCTTCATCTTCTCATGGTGGACCTGGCAACACTGGCATGCCTTCACACTTTGGATTCTCTTTTGTCCCACACTTACACCTACGTGATCTCACCCGGTCCCTTGACTTTAATGCTATCTTTATGTCCATGACCCCCAAAATTTATCTCCAGCCTGGACTCATGTTTCCTGGACTCCCCCTGAATTCCAGGCTCTTAAATCCAACTATATCTTCAACATCTCCACTTGGGTGTTTAAGAAACATCTCAAACTTAACATGCCCCCAACTGAATCCTGATCTCTGCCTCCTGAAATCTGCTCCACCTATAGTCTTCCTATCTTAATACAAAGCAATTCTACCTTTTCCAGCTGCTATCAGCCAAATGCCTTGAGTTCCTTTCCATGCTTCTCTCTCTTACGCACCACATCCCACCCATTGGTATATACTGTTGGCACTACCTTCAAAATCCATCTGGAACTTCTTACCACCTGCACAGTCCTGTTCTGCTTTGAGCCTTCACCACTATTGCTTGCTTCACTGCAATAGCCTCTCACACATTTTCCTGTACATTCTATTCTTAACACAGCATTCGGGCAGATCCTTTAAAAATAGAAGTCACATTGTGTCATTTCTCTCCTGAAAACACTGCAGGGGCTCCCAGTTTCCCTCAGAGAAGAAGCCAAAATTCCTGTTCTTCCCTCTGTGCTTCTCCAACCATGTCCTCTACTCTCTTTCTACTGCTCTGCCCACCTTGCTGAGCCTTGAGCATACCAATTATATTCCAACTGTAGGGTCTTTGCATTGGCCGTTTCCTCTGCCAAAGACACTTTCTTCAAAATACTCCTGTGACCAAATCTCTTTCCTTCTTCAAGACATTATTTAAATTTCATCCTTTAAAATTACTACTCTTCCTCTATTTTCCAGATACTCTCTATCCCATTTAACCAGCTTTATTCTCTTCCATGGCGCTTACCATCTTCAAACATTTAGTTATTATGCTCAATTTGGTGGCCTGTCTTCCTCAACTACAATTTAAGTTCCTTGAAGGCAAGAGTTTTGTCTGTTCCCTGATGCATTCACATGTCTAGAATAGAGGCTTGCACATAGTAAGTGCTCAAAAAAATATTTATTGAATGGATGAAAGAATGAGAATATGTTATTAAGTGTTGTCTAATTTTTACTCCAAATCTGTCCCAAAATGTAATACTAAGCAGTCGTGTAAACTACTAGAATATTTAATGACTTGGAAAGCTATTTACAATCTAGTACTAAAATTTTTACAATCAGGTTTCAGAAAAGTAGGTACAATATGATCCAATTTTTATTTCAACAATGTATATGTTTGCATTAAAAAGGACAAGAAGGAAATATTTAACAAGTATTTCTGAAGCACCTACTATGTATCAGGCATTGTGCCAATTAACTCTTCCTGAGTTGAAATTACAAATTGTTTTTATTTCTTCTTTTTGCTTATCTGCATTTTCTGTATTTCTACACTAGTGATCTATTAATTTTACATTAGAAATAATTAAGCCAAGTGTTTTTATTTGCTTAGGTACTTTTGAGTGATGTGACTTTGGGCAGCACATTTTCAGGATAAATGCATAGCCCCGTGTGCATACTGATTCACTACATTATTAATAGAAGAAGATACAAATGGAGTTCTCTCTTAAATTCCACTAACTAGGGAGAACCCCAGATCTCATTGCTTGTTTAAACAATTGAAGGGACAGCTGTGATATCCACAATCAAAATTCCTCAGCAACCAAGGAGCTTTCTAGGCAATTTGTAAGCTACCAGGATAAGAGTAGATATTTTACCATTGCCCACCATCCCTGGTCTCTCGGCATTTTAATTGCTTGTTAGTAAGACACTTCGGAAAGCCTTGAGCATGAAAGAGACAATGCACAGTAAATTCTAGTATAATTTCCTTGTATTCATTAAATCACTGCCAACTGAACATGATTTCCTTTGTACAAATACACTATCATTTCTAAGAACAGTAAATTCTATGTACAGGTTTGAAGAGCAAACTTTACCTGAAGTTTATTCCCCGGAGGTATTTCTATAACATGCTATTTGAAGATTCCTCTATTTCAATTTTTAAAAACCTCCATCTGCAGATGCTGTCCTAGGCTATGACATTCTCAGCATTAGAGTGGGACAGATGTTTCCCAATGCTGATTTTTTTCACTGTCGCTCTGCGCTTCATTATATCAGTCAGATAATGAAATGCTTAACTAGCTCTTCCCTTTTGCCACAGGATCATTTTATAAAAAGGTAAATTGAGAGCTTTGAAAAGAAAATATCTCCATTTGGCATGCAGGTATCTAAACAATCTTTGAATACTTGAAATATTTGTGTGGGGGTGCTTCTGGTTAGACATGATACGTAAGACTTCTCTATAGGCATCTGTTGCTGGTAATGGTGGCCCATCATCTCTCCTTCCCCAGCAGCCCAAATATCACTTGTTTTAGCTGTAAATAATCAAATGGGGCAAATCAGCAAGAGTGGTCCTGGTTTCTGGGAAAATACTGGTTTCCAGCAAGAGTGGTCTTGGTTTCTGGGAAATTCACTCTAGGCTACTTAGAAGCTTTGCCTCTCAAGTGACATCAACCATGAAAGTCTTCACCCATCTGGACCCATACCATGTTGAGCAATTCAATGGAGTTGTCAATAGCCCTTCTTCAGATGGTTCTTCTACCCCCAATGCATTTCACATTGTCAGGTGTAATCTAGTCCCTCTAATGTTAAAAAGGAGAAGTTTGTTTTCTTCTCTCCATTCCATCCACCTTGCAACCCCATGACCCCAACCCTTGGAGGTTGCTCATTATATAGGTGATGTGCTCACCCAGCCACCTGTTCATGCTTCCTTTCCTATTTAGCCTCTTTGGCCCAAGGGGTGAACAAGGGTTTTTCTGAACAGGAGGGCATTCTATCTGTGGTCAGAGTGGGATTTACAGTGTTCCCTCCCCCCACACTCTTTGGCTGGCTGATATTTGCTCAGGGAAAAGCTAGCAGGCAAATCAGCTCACATATCGCCTGAGGTGACCAGTTGAAAAATAAGATCTTCTGAGGATGTTGCTGCCACTACTATTTTTGTCTAGAAGAGACATTCTGCTAGTAAGGATGGCAATTTGGTTGGGTTAGGAGGCGCCACAGGAAACAAGAGCTCAATGCTGATCACTGTTATACAGACCTGGGATGATGGCGCATGCGGTGATCAGCTGATTACATTACTGTATCAGTGCATTCCTTTAATGTAGTCAAGGTCAAGGAGGTCTGATTCTCAGTGGTGCTCGACAGGAAACTCAAAATATTATGTATGCCGGCAACAAGTGCCATGATTGATTTTTGTTATGGAATTAATCTGTCAAGAGTTACAGTTTCAGGTTTGCTACCGTGAGTTATATCTCCAGTTCAGCTGGAAGACACAGTACCAGAGAAAAGGGCTAAGCTGTCTTTGGCTATTTGCCTCAGTTGGGGCTTTGTTAAGTGCTTGCTGCTGCTGCTGCTGTTGATAGGGAGGTACATGTGAGGGCTGCCAAACATCATTCCATTTAAAATGCAATGAAAAAAAGACCCCTCTGTCATGGCAGCCGACCGAGTAGGGATAGATAGTTGGGTTGAGTTGCTTAACCCCGGGGTCCAGCTGCAGAGACCTGATTTTAGTACATCTGGGTGGAGCTCAGGTAGCTGCATGTAAACAAACCTCATGGGTGGAAAAGAGTGGGAACTTTACTATGGTTGATGACGAGTCATTAGACCAAGAATTTACATGTCATACTGTTGATGGACAGGAAGCCCCTGTGTGGCATGAGGCTGGGGGGGGGGGTGGGTAATTGATGTTTTAGAAGGAACACTGAGACAGTAGCACACAATGGACTAGGGACAGGGAGGATTGAGGTAGGTGAGAGCAGTGAAGAAGTTGTTTGCAATAGGGAATTATTGCATTACCTCAAGGTGTGGACACCCATTAGGGCTGCCATCTTGACCCCCAATGAAGCTCACTCTTCACAGCAAGGGAACATATTCATCATGGCCCAAAAAAATCATCTTTCATTTTGTGTACGTCACACTATAAAGTCATTCATAGACTGGTTTCTTCTGAAATGAATTTAATTTTGATTCCCATCCCCCTCCTTTCTGCCTGTCCCTGCTGCTCCGAGGTGCTCAAGGGCTGGTTTGAGGGGAGCTATTTTCTTTTGGGAGTTATAAAATAATTATATGAATACTTGTTCAAACATGCTATTCATTACTATTTTAAAAAGGATGATGAAGATCTTTTTTGGAGAAACATGGGTTTTTGTTGTTATTGTTTTGTTTTGTTTTTCAAAGAAGCTTCAGCGAGTACTCAATTGATTGGCAATTTCAATCCCTTAAAGTCAGGGAATATAGAAACATAGGATCATAGTATCTTAGAGGAGGCAGATCCCTTTGTGATTACCTCACCAAACCCATCCAAAGCAGGAGCTCCTCTACAATAATCCTTCCAAGAAATACTATCATTAATAATGTCCAAAGCTTACATAGCACTAATGTGCTTTACATGTGTTACTTATTTAATCTGCACAACAATCATATGGGGCAGGCATTACTTTTACATTCGTTTTACACTGAGGCACAAAAAGACACAGCTTGTAAAAGAGGCAGACCTGGGATTTCAACCCAGGCAATCTGTCTCCAGGACGTGTGATTACCCATGATGCCATACAACCTTCAGTTGAGTTTTCGCTTGAATACTTCCGGGCATGAGGAGTTCACTAGCCTCAGAAAAGGCCTATTTCATCCTTGTCTGTTCTGCTGGTTAGACATGTCTTCCAATGACCTAAAGTCTTCTTCTCTAATATTTTTACCTACATAGCCCTCTGGAGAACATTTAATCTGTTGCCAAAAGTCTTTTCCTGGGAATTTAAATTTGTCCTCTAAGACTTAATTCATATGTCATTTCTCTGCAAAGTTTTTGTGTGTGACAGTTAAAAGCTTTTTTTTGTTTGTTTGTTTTGTTTTTTTACATGTTCTGTTGGCCCCACTCTGGATGTGTAATTACTACTGCGTTTGTGTGTTTGGTGATAGGGTCATTTTTTTAAGTCACAGGAGTAGAATTTTATATTTCCTTATTAAATTTCTTTCAAGATTGAGCTTATTTGCTGCAACCTATTAAAATCTACTGCGATACTAAATATTGCTCATTAGTCCTGGTTTCGTGCTATAATTTAATAAAACATGAAGAAATCGAGACTCAGATAACTTTAGTTGCCCAAGGTTTTAGTAAGTGGAACTTGCCCCCAGTTCTCCCTTAAAAAACACACGCAAGGGCTCACTTCAGCAGCATGTAGACTAAAATTGGAACGAGAGAGAGATCGGCATGCTCCCTGCATGAAGACGACACAAATTCGGGAAGCGTTCCGTATTTTTGAGTGTGTTTGTTGTGGTGAGCACCAGGTGACGTATGGAAGTGTTGAACCACTATATTGTACACCTGAAACTAATATTACATTGTAGGTTAATTAACTAGATTAAAAATAAAAGTTTAAAAAAGCAAAAAAAAAAAAGAAAGAAAGCAAATGAAAACCTTGATATATCATAATTGTAGTGTATATATATGTATATGTGTATGTGTCTGTATTTACTTCACTAGACAAGAGAAGGAGAATAAGAGGAATGTATACAAAGATGATGATTTTGGACTATATTTTTAACAATTTTATAAGCCATTTGAAAAAGAAAAAAAAAATGCATGCAAATCCAATTGCTTGCTCTCACTACCAGATCTACATTTCACTCCGTTTCTGGCTTGCCTCACGCTCCGGCCCTGCCCTCCCCACTAATGCAAAAGGGGCACAACTATAGAAGATTTCCTGTCTCAGCAGCCACCTCGCTCTCTATTCCTCATTTTTATTTGACTTGAATTGTGAGAAAAGGTGTTGTCCTGATATATTGCCTAATCATAGTGTAGCTTTTGGCTTGATACTGACTCTTTTTAGCCATCTTAACTGTATTATCTGTGATTATGGTTTTTAAAAAAAAATTAAAGTCATGATGAAATTAATTCACTGCTGTGCTTATGTTCAGAAAAAAAGTATTCCAGAGACCGGTGTGAATTAGTAAAAAGGGTTTTAAAGCTCTATTATTGGTCTAGGGGATGATGCAAAGTCAAAACTGCTAGCGTTATTTTTTTCAAGATTTGGAATGATGCTTAGGAAGGTATTTGCAAGTTGTATCAACTAGATAGAAATATGCAACTGTCAAGCAATATGACAGCCTGCACTAAGAGGGAAGGGTACAGTGACAGTGGGGATCGCCTCAAAGATCACTGTGAATCCTAAAAATAAGGACAGTGATAGGGAAGAAAAAAAATAGAAATGAAATTCTCACTGCAGGATCCGGAGATAATTTCTAATCTTCTTCAATTTTTCTCTCCTTCCCCTCTCTCTCTTACCAAAACACATGTGCAAACATAGGGCATTCTTTACTACCATTTTAGAAGTACCTGTCTCCGTTTTTATCCTAAGTTATTTTTGTCACATTTTTTCTCTAATCAACTTAACGAGATATTATCGAGAACCAACTGTGATCTCACAACGATGCTAGTTACTCCAAAAGATTCATAGAAAGATAACTACAGTATCCTTTTTAGAATTTTAAATCAGTTGGTAAGAAACACTATACAGAGGGGAAACAGCCCTCCTGCTGATATATTCAGTATATCATCCAGGACTAAACCCATCATGCTAGATACATATGCTATAAGACTCGGGGAATTTATTCATTTATCCTAAAGACACTCAGTGAATGCCTTGCATGTGTAGGATTCTGGTGGAGGCCTAAAGAAACAAAGATGAATCAGATATTCTCCCTGACCCCAGGGGCTCAAATGCTACTGGAAGCCACAGATCCGTAAATGGATGATTAGACATCACTGTGGTTGGGCTTTGTGCTAGGATTGGAAAGACAAGCAGAGTTTTACTATATGCAGAGCACATGGGAGCTGGTAAGATGGCATAGTTCAGCTCAGTGAGAGGACAAGAGAAATACAGGAGGGTGGAAAGGTGCACAGGTGGAAAGGCGCACAGCCTGGTGAAGGAAGTGACTTTTAATTGGGAGGGGAATTGTAGAGAAATGAAGAACCCAGCCTGATGGGTATTTGGCAGTTAGGGTGTTGCTTGATGCTGTGTTGGGAAGGGCTGCAGCAAGATGCTGTGTCATACTAAAAGGGACACCTTTTTTGTGACTTTTATTTTACATGTTCATGCAATATTTTATGACATTATTTTACACCCACACCAACCTTAATAGGTTCCACTCCCTACACTCTGCCCCTAGCATCCATAGGATCCAGAGCAAGACATACAATATGTCTAAATATTTACAATTTATAAATCAATCCAACAAAATATTAAATGAAAACTGTTCTTTCTCCCCTGACAAATACATCTTCGTAAAAACCTGTAATCTCAGTTTTGAGTTTAAGAGTTCCTGGAAACTTCTAAGTTTCAGGCTGAAATCTGGTGGTTTGGGGAAATCCACTGCCCACTTTTCCTGCCCCATCCCATACCGTAGGATGTTCAAATATATCTGGACAAGTCTGTGCACTTACCAAGCTCCATTACAGCCCCCCCTCCAACACACACACACAAAACCACGCATTAGCCCATCCAGGGCCTAGGAAGATGTTCACTTGAGGTGTGGTCCACTCCTGGGAGGACAAATTCCAAGAAGAATTCTGCATTTGCCTTAGTGATGGACTTGAGCTATGAATCACTGGTACCAAGAATGTGCCCTAGAAGTTGGGATGGGGGAGGTGCAGGTTCCTAGTGGGCCTGTTGCTTTGCCCCTGGCACTCTACCCCAGTAAGGGGGCATGGAGAGAGAAGGGCCAGAGTTGGGTCCCTACCAAAGTGTAGGATACAGGGAATTTCCCTCATCCCACCTTGTACTGATTGAGTTATCTGAAGTCCTTTCCCCTTCTAGGGACAGTCCTGATGTTTAGAACTGAGGACTTTTTATGCTGATGTTCCCAAAGCTTCCAATAAGATGATGCCTTCATTTAACCATTAATTTTAATCTCCTCATGAAGGCCTATCTATTGCAGCCATCTTCCTCCAGGCCAGAGAAAACAACTAGTGTGTGTGTGTGTGTGTGTGTGTGTGTGTGTGTGTGCGCGCATGTGTAGGAGGGAAGAGTGAGATGGAAAATTCACCCTTCTTACAGGCCAAACATGATGGACTATTAATTTTCAAACATTGGACACTTTGCAAACGTCTTCAGCTTCTAGTTCACCACACGTTTCTCTACCACTATAGAGAATACTTTTTTTTTTTTTTTAACCCCGAGACTGGAAAAGGAGTAAAAGAATACAATGGAGGCAAGGAGAAAAGCCTTGTCTCTTCTGGCTGCAAGGAAACATGGGCAGGAGTCCACCAGAAAAGTAGAGGGGCTGGCAGTGACAGCACTGTGTTGCAAGCTCCACCCTGAGAGGATGAAGATGGGCTCTGGATTATGAACCAGAATTCTGAAGGCACAAGGACTCTTGTCTTACTCTCTTTACAGGCACCTGAAGGAGGCTACCTCACAGGTTTGTGCAAACCAGAGTTGGGGCAGCCCCATCAGAGTAAAGATGGATGGCTGGCAGAGGGAGAGCCTGAGTGCTCTCATCAGACTCCCCTTCCCCTTGGTTCCCTGATGGCAAAGATGGGATCCAGTACCCTGAGTGCTGGCAAGTAGTAATAGCTCCTCCCTGCCACCACTCACACATAGACTTTGCTCCCATCAACTGAGAAACATGGCTACAAACATGGTCTGTTGCTCAATTCTTAGTCCTCGTCTTAGTTGGCCATTGAGCAACATTGGACACATTCAGTCCACACACCTTGAAAAAAATTCTTCACTTGGCTTTCAGCATATCACTCTCTTTGGGTTTATTTCTTATTCACTAGCTTCTTTCTTTTTTTCAGTCACTCTGTCTGTTCCTCCCCATCTCCACAGCCTATAAACACGAGAGGGCTGCATGACTCCATCTTCAGACTTCTAATCTTCTTTCTTATTTTTGTTCTTTGTGTGATCTCATCTAGTGTCTGCCCTGAAAGATCATCTCCATGCAAAGATTCCTAGATTTGCATTTCCACCTTGGACTTCTCTGAACTCCAGACTCATATATGCATCTGCTTACTCAAGAGTTTATTTGAAAGTCTATCATTACCCTAAAACTGGATATTGACAATCCACTATCAAAATGGGGGTACATAGCATAGGTACTCAATAATTGATAGAATAAGCAACCAAAATTGAGTAAGGATAGATGAAATTTAAACAGCACAATGAATTATTTAGGGCTAGTGGGAACATTACAGCCCAAAACTCCAGAACACACATTCTTCTCCAGTACACATGGCATAAAAATTAATAATGTACTAGGCCATAAAGAGAACCTCAATACATTTCAAAGGATTAGTGTCAAGCAGAGCTTATTTTCAGATCACAATGCATATAGTTAGAAATTAATAACAAAAGAACTTAAAAACCCTAAGTGTTTGGAAGTTTAAAATCAATTTCAAAAAAGAAACTCCTGGTGGAAAAAGTCACAATGGCAATTAGGAAATATTTGTAACTGAACAGTAGTTGAAGGAGTATTTATCAAAACGTATGGAATGCAGCTAATGTGTCACTTAGAGGAGAATTTATAGTCTGAACATTAGAAAGTAGAACAGCTGATGGGGTGCCTGGGTGGCTCAGTCGGTTAAGTATCCAGCTCTTGATTTCGACTCAGGTAACAATCTTAGAGTTGTGAGATTGAGCCCCACATCAGGCTCCAAACTAAGCATGAAGCCTTCTTAAAGTTCTCCCTCTCTCTTTTCCTCTGCCCCTCCCCCTCTCTAAAATAGTAAGTAAATAAATCTTTTTCAAAAAGTAAAAACAGCTGAAAATTAGTGAATTAAGTATTCAACCTATTTAGTAGACACAGAATACCAGAAAACCTTAAAATATTGGACAGAGGGAACTACCAGTGATAAAAGTAGAAATCGATGAAGTGGAGGAGGAAAAAACTACTATAAAGAGTAGAACAAATCAAATGTTGGTTCTTTAAGAAAGATAAGTTACTTCAAAACAGGCGAACAATGGGAAGAATAATCAGAGAAAAAAAGGTCATAAATGAGTGATTCTAAGAAGGCAACAGGTGGCGTTACTACACATGGAGTGGAAATGAAGAAATAAGACAGTATTAAGATCAATTTCATGTCAAAAAAAACTTGGAAACTGAGATGAGATAGACAAATCCTAAACAACTCTAACTTCCCAAAGTTGATTCACAAATAAATAAGAAAACTGAAGAGTCACATAACCATTCATGAAACCAAACCAGAATTTATCTATTTTTGTTGGTTTTACTGACATTCTATCAAATATTCAAGAGATAAATTATTCTAATCTTACACAAACTATTCCCAGAGTAGAGAAAGAAATACATTCTCTTTTGTATTTGTTGAGGCTGACACAATGTGGATATGAGATCTGACAATGATCACAGGGAAGGTAAAAGTTATAGCTCAGTGTTTCTTATGAGCATAAAGGTAGAAGTGCTATTTAGCCAACCAAATGCAGACATAGTTAGAGAACATTTTCATGACCAAGTTGCATTTATCCCAGGAATTCAAAATTGTCTTAACATTGAAAAGCCAATAAATGTAATTCATTAACAGATAAAAGAGGAAACATTATAGGATCATCTCAATACTATAGTAAAAGCATTTGATGAATTTCACCAAGGTAGGAGACAAAATCGTCATTATTGGACAATCATATTTTACTATGTACATAGATATTCAAAAGATCCTACTGAGTTATTAATGTGTTTAGCATTTCTACACAACAGCAAAATATAACTAGAAAATATAATGTTAAATATGCATTTATAATATCAAGAAATACATAAACTGCTCAGTAATACATTTTTAAAAAGATATAAAAGACTTTTGAGGATAAAATTATAAACTCTTATGAAAGTATTAAAATATGTAAATAAATGGAGAACCATACCATGATCATGGATAAAAGAAATCAATATCATAAAGTTGCCTATTTTCCACAGGGAAATTAGGGAATGTTTCCCTACAAGGTAGTAAAAAAATTTTTTATAAAGCTATAGTAGTTACCAGTTTTGTATTGTCTTAGGGGTAAATAGCCCAAGAGAACAGCAGGAGTCTAGAAATAAACCTATTTAATGTGGAAACATGATATATGAGAAAATTGGCATTGCAGATTAGTTTAGGGCAGGGGCAATGACAGGTTGTTTAATAAAAGGCATTAGAACAATTGATTCATCGCTGAGCAAATAATGAAATTGGACCCTTACACAGACAAAAAAATCAATTCCAGATAGTTTAAATATTTACCTGTGAAAGAAAAATTTTAAAACTTTTAAAACAGAATATGGAATTCCTTTATGACTTTGAGATAGCAAACATTTCATAAATAAAACATAAGTCATCAATTTAGAAAACACGATACATTTAATTGTGTGGAACTTTTTAAAACTCCTGTTCACTAAGGGGCACCTGGTGGCTCAGTTGGTTAAACAGCAGACTCTTGATTTAGGCTCAGGTCATGATCTCAGGGTTCTGGAATCAAGCCCCATGTGGGGCTCCCTGCTCAGCAGGGAATCTGCTTAAGGATTCTCTCTCTCACTCTGCCCCTCCCCACACACGTGCTATTTCTTTCTCAAATAAGTAAATAAATCTTAAAAAAAAAAAAAAAAAACAACCTCTTGTTCACTAAAAGACACAATGAAGAGAGGCATAAGAATCCAAAAGTTGGCAAAAGATGTTTACTACATTTATCCCACCATTGATGAATGTCCAAACAAACAGTAGGAAAATATCTAGCTTGGTGTTGGTTATCATATGGAACAATGAGAACTAGTCGTATACAGCTAGTAGGACTACACATTGACACAGCCTCTTTGGAAAAACCAGTTGGCATTTTATAATGAATTTGAACATGTCCATTACCTACGCCAGTATTTCCACTCCCAGATACAGCCGAGGAGACATGTACAAGAATTTTCACAGTAGCAAGACCTAGAAACAACCCACTCTCTAACAACACTAGAATGGGTAAACTGTGACATATCCAAACTGTGGTGTCCTACACAGCAGTTGAGTGAGTGAGCACGAAGCTAAGTGAGATAAGTCAGACAGGGAAAGACAAATACTGTAGGATTTCTCTTACACGTGGAATCTAAAAAAACCAAATTCATAAAAGCAGAGAGTGAAATGGTGGTTACCAGGGGCTGGGAGGAGGGTAAATGGGAGAGATGTTGTTTAAGGGTGCGTATTTGCAACGAGTGGATAAGTGAGTCCTGGAGACCTAACACACAGTACAGTGATTATAGACAACGAAACTGTATTACAAGCATTAAATCTCCTAAGAGACTCGATCTTGACTGTTTCTGACACTGGAAGAAATGATCACTATGTGACATGATTGAGGTGACAGCTAGCACCACCGCGGTGATCATATTGCAGTGTAAATGTATGAGATCAATGCGTCGTACACCTTAACTGTGCCCAATGTTATACGTCAACTGTATCTCAATTTAAAAAATGAGTGAACGGAACTATACATTAACATGGATGGTTTTCAAAAGAATAACTTTGATTGAAAAAAAAGTCAGTCCTGGGGCGCCTGGGTAGCGCAGTGGTTAAGCAACTGCCTTCGGCTCAGGGCGTGATCCCAGTGTTCTGGGTTCGAGCCCCACATCAGGCTCTTCCACTAAGAGCCTGCTTCTTCTTCTCCCACTCCCCCTGCTTGTGTTCCCTCTCTCGCTGGCTGTTTCTCTCTGTCAAATAAATAAATAAAATCTTTAAAAAAAAAAAAATCAGTCCTTGGTATTCTGTATTATTACCTGTATCTAAAGTACAAAAATAACAAAGTAAAACTACATATATTTCCAGGAATATATACACATCTAGCAAAACTGTGTGAGAAGCAAAGGAAATGGTTAAAATTCAAGATAGGGTTTACCTCAGAAGGAAAGGAAGAGTGAGTAGTGCGTCAGGGAGGGGAATACAGTAGGGCTTCTCCAAGTGCATAGTAATATTCAATTTCTAAAGCTGAGTGGTAGACCTATTTTTTAACTATAGATACATATTTTGATCTGTTTGATGTGTTTCACCATAAGAGAAAGAAATGAATATGAATATCTGGGAAAATCTTGGTAAGGCTTGGTCATTTTAAAAAACGATGATCAAATTAGGTATGGGAGAGACAACTGAAAAAACAGAAGGAGTTGAAAATTTGCTCCCTTTTTTTTTTTTTTTAAAGATTTTATTTATTTATGTGACAGAGAGACAGCCAGCGAGAGAGGAACACAGCAGGGGGAGTGGGAGAGGAAGAAGCAGGCTCATAGCGGAGGAGCCCGATGTGGGACTCGATCCCAGTACGCCGGGATCACGCCCTGAGCCGAAGGCAGACGCTTTAACGACTGCGCTACCAAGGCGCCCCAAAAAATTTGCTCCTTTTTAAGACAATTGAAACTGAGCATTATAGAAAACACATAGTGGAGGTTGTTTACGTAAGAAAGTTAAGGTGTGCTTTAATCAATACCTCCCCACACGGATGAAAGTCTGCATTTATAGGATGAGCTAGGCAAAACAATGTGCATTTATATGTTTAAGTGAAAATCCTTAATGTATTCATGAATCTATTTTTATGATTTGCTGCCTTACTAAGCTTTCTCTAGTAACCAAATACTGATAATAAGAACATGAGATAAGAAGGCTTCTGTGGTATTGTAGCATGGGATTAAGCTAAAGTCTAGTTTCTTTTCTTTTTCCATTACCCAGTGGATGGCAGTTTGTGAAAAAGAGTGACTAGCTAACAGATAAAATATATATCTGTGTGTCGTCTGAGTCAAATTTTTAAGTCCTGTTAACATAGGTATCTCGTGTTTCCTGGGAATTCATATCTAACTTATGAACACTGTGTCTGTTTAATCTGTGTTGACTATTGTGATAGAGATTGCCTGTTTTTCTCCTCTCAAAAAGATAACTTAAAAACATTTCCCAGTCCCCTTTGGTCATAGGTCATAGTGCTGAGTTTCAATTTGTGGAATATAGGTGGAAATCACGTGCAAAACTTCCAGGCCTATTAAAAAAAAAGAAAGAAAGAAAAGAAAAACACTGCCATAAAAACCTTCCAGGTAAGATCCGCGGTGCATTCTCCTTGCAGCTAATTTGAATGGAGAAGACCCTCCAGCGTATCCTGAGAGACAGAAGCAGAGAGCCGTGGAGCCTCAAGATGGAAGGAGCCTTAGTCACTATAACATAACTTGCAAAAGAGCCTACCTGACCAGGAGGACCTGCACTGGATGCCATGAGTAAGGAATAAACTTCAGTGGGGTTTACCTATAACAGCAATTAGAATTTACCCTACTCAGAATGAGAAAAGCTAACTATTTAAGGGGGAAAAAAGGAGAATGAAGGCTACAACTATATGTCTTCTTCTTCTCCCTAGAGAACAGATCCAGAGCAGTTCCACATTCACTAGCTGGCTGGGCAGAGCCAAAGAAGAAAGAGGGCAACTCTGCTCATTTGTTGCCTGATGGTCTTTATAAATTGTGGCTAAGGAGTTTGTAACCGGAGTTACGTTTACCAGTGGCCTCATCAGCCAGCCAGTGATGGGATGCAAGGCCATTAAAGACTTGAATTGAACTGACTGGCGTTCATGGATCCAGCAAATATTTATTGAGCAACTGTTGTATGTCAGAAACTGTCCATGTTTCTGAGTATCCAGTATTGTAAAAGTGTTTTCCAAAGTGGAAATACCCAGCATTATTAATGCCAGAATTACTGATATTATCGAGTGTCTAGATTTTATTCATCCAAAAGCCCTCTACGCTCTTGGGAGAAAAGACAGTTTCTTTGTTTTGTTTAGCTACCCATTTTGCTTTTCCTCCTTCCCAATAGAAATAATCATATATTTTTTAAAGATATGACTGCGACTGCTGGTACTCACAAAATATCATTGCTGATTCACTGTATTTCTCTGCTCTCCTATAACTAGATGGGGTCATTTGACTAATTCCTGCTGGCAGAAAATTAAAGGAAATCTGCATACTTTCTAATCTGAGGCAAATAAGAGGATACCTTTTCTTCACACACACTCTCTCTTCCAGCCAGTAGCCTAAAAGCAAAGGATTTTGGGATTCCTGACTTGCAAGTTGGAAATATTGTGGTCCCCAAGACATAGTTTGGCTAAGAGCCAGCAGGATTGCCCCATGACCCTCATCGGACTGTTCCATGAGTAAGAAGGAAACATTGACTGCATTAATCCAACTAGATTTAGGGCTTTATTTAATGAGCAGTGTCCTTATAAACACCAAAGCCTGTGTTATATATTAAGACAAAGGAAAACAGTAAAAGAGGAACATGATTCATTAAATGTTAGAAAAGAAACCAAGGGAAAAGATACAATCCCAGCCCACCCTGGTGTATTACTGAAGAAGCTTCTTGTTGAAATTGACAAATGAAGGTGCAAATCCCCATCCCCTTCAAACACCTCCCAGCTTGCTCTTCCAATGCCACATGTAGAAGCCAAAGTGAAAGGGTTTGAATTATCACATGCAAAGGCCTTGTTTGTTTACCACATCTCTGTGGAAGTCTGAAAATTCAACATTAAAATAATTGGAAAATTTTGTGAGTCAATGTGGAATTACTAATGATTTCTTTTTCTCACAAGGGAATTGATTTAATTGGGAAAGAATTAAAATGCTTTATTAATGTTGCTAACATAATTATCATTAAATATTATTAATACACCAGCAGTGATATATGCAATGATATGCTATAGGGAGAGTAAATGAGAAAAAAAAAAATAAAGGCCTTGCATCAGTTTGTTAGATTTGAGAGGGTAGAGCTATTCCTACTGCAGGAATTTTTGTATTGCATTTGTAAAAGAAATCGGATCTTTTCTCAAAGTCTGCTAAAGATGAAGACAGCCAAGAGAGGGTACATTGGTTGTAAACAGCGACTTTCTTCACCATGAACATTGAACGCCAGCAGAGAAAATATTGAAAAGATCATGTTGCATGCCTTCAAAGCAGGTTACTATGCTTCTCTTCTATGTGTAAAACGCACTTTACCCAGAGTGGCATGAGCCGGAGCGGTTTCTTCTGAATATGTCCCCTTGCTGTTTTTTTAGTTTTTCTGTCAATAATTAACCAAGCTTCACTACTTCATGAGAAAGAGCTATGTTTTTTCTTTAAGTAATACATGCATTCTCTAAGAATTGTGCTACTCTAGCTCTGTTGATAGCTGCATTTATGAGCCAATTCAAAATCCAAAATATTTGGCTCAGATATTAGCTACGGGGAGTACACATTCATAAAGATATGTTGCTGCTGCATAATTTCCTCTTTCTTATTAATCACCTTTCAGAGCTCCTTGTTTGCCAGACTTCAGCTTTATTTCTGTATTTTCTAATCAGCTAAATGCACGTCCTAAAGCAAACAGGTTGTGTCATCACTGCATGGCTGAAAATTCTAGTGCAAGAAAGCACAGTTGGTTGGTGCGTTCGACCAGCTCCCACTGTGAGATGATAAAATGTGTCTAAACATGTAATCATAATCTCCAGAGGCAGGCTAGGGCTGGCGTCAGACTTTTTAAAATCTCATCATGGCAATCTAGGAAGGGACTGTGCTCTGTTGAGAAATTTGCATAAAGTCCTTAATAATCACAAGCCTTACTTCTTCAATCGTCCCTCAGACCAAGTTCCTATTACCTCTGTATTGACATGCCAAGTGAAAATAAGCTGTTGATGTATTCAGAAAAACAAGGGCTCCAGTTGTATGCATGGATAGAAATATTAATTTGCTTTAGAAATACTGGTATAGTGTATGCAGACAACAAAATATGTAGGATTGAGTTTTTGTGTCTTAGCGCATAAAGAGCACCATAGTGAACAATAATTAACATCACAGAATCACAAGCATTTACATCCGGAAAACATCTCTCATGCTGTCACAATTCAATGCCTTTATTTGCAGAGAAGGAAACAGAGCTCAGAAGGGTAAAGTGGCAGACTGAAGACCACACAGCTAGTTAAAGGTGGGGCTGGGGCTAAAATTTCAGGTCTTTGAAAGAGTCAAACATTTCTTTCGTGCATACAATGTAAACGGTTGACCAGATAATTCATGAGTGCATGGAGGCCAATTCAGTACCCAAACGATCCTTGGGAATATCTGTAAGTAGAGCTATTAATTGATTTGCTATGGATATTTGGAGAGGAACTTGAAAATGCACCAAAACTCACTCACTCGAATTTATTATAACCAATATTTATGGTGCCCCTACCATGTGAAATCACAGAATCAGCGAATTTTGGCATTTCCTATTTTAACATCTAATAAACCATCTAGGATATTCTCAAAGAAGCGACATCGTGTCCTCTGCATATTTTAATTTGCATATATTCATCAGCACACAATCAGGCAATAGAGAGCACCAGGGAAGGGAGCATTTCCATTTTCATGGGGAGAGATAAAGGATAACACGGGATTATGTGAAAAGGCAGACTAAATCTCTGTACAGACTAAAGCCCTGTATTCTCTTTTTTCCTTTTTTCCCATTTTTCTTTCCCTTTCCTTATCTTCTCTTTCCTTTCCCCAGGGCTACTCAGAAATAGATAGAAGTCTGGGATATTTCAGAAATAGATAGAGATCTGGAATAGTTTTTAATTTCTTTCTTTTTTTTTTGAGGCTCCAACTATATAAAAATAAAGAAATAACAAATCAGGATTACATAGTAAATGTTTTCATTTAATAAATTGACAATTCTAATACACACACAATTCATAATTATGATATTTTTAAAGAATTATTTTATTGCACAATACACACTGTGATCTGAAATGGTGCACAAGCCTAAAATTGTAAAAAAGGATGCCCTCTTGGGGTGCCTGGGTGGCTCAGTCAGTTAAGTGTCCAACTCGTGATTTCAGCTCAGGTTGGGATCTCAGGGTCCTGGGATCAAGCTAAGATCAGGCCCCATGCTCAGCAGGGAGTCTGCTTGAGACTCTCTCTCCCTCTCCATCTATCCCTTCCCCTGTGCGCTCTCTCTCTCCTCTCAAATAAATAAATCTTAAAAAAAAAAAAAAAAAGATGCCCTCTTTCTAACCTGTGTGATTGGATTAGAGAAGCCAAAAGTTTCAAGTTGAGGACATTTTGGACACATGCCAACCAAGTCCCCACCCTTTCTCCTCTACCTCATACCTCACCTTAATAATCACAGTCTTTCCTTTTCTTCCTTTGTCTGTACTCAGAGATAGCAGAGCAGTTTCAAGAATCACAAGATCAGGACCACTGTCCGAGCCTCCCTCTGGGGTTCAGAGTCTGGGAGGTGGAGATTAGTTGGGCAGCTGCTTACCAAAAAGGTGAGCTCACTCAAGGGAACACTAACAACTGTCTCAAGGGAACAAAATCTAAGAGTAAATCAAGTCAGAAAGTGAACAGGGTAAGGGTGATTTTGATTTTGAGACCAGACCCAAAATCCAAGGAGAAACCTGAATGAAGAGACAAGGGGTATGGGCAGAAGAGGGCAGCTACTGAACTGAGCACAGCAGGTGAGGCACCGAAATTCACTGTAGAAATTCTACTAAGGGCCAGTCCTTTTCAGCCCATTTTTATTGGCCCCTAGGAGGCAAGAGGTTCTTATTCCTTTCTGTCATCTTGAACTTGGATGGGGAGAAGTTTGGTTCAGAGGTGAGGCTAGAGTTGGTGGGAGGATGTGGGCAAAACCGTCTTCTAATCTTCCATCTCTTTCCTCTCTGAAAGCTAACAATCGATGTTCATTACTCAGGAACTGGCCATCTAAAATCCTCTTGCCCATACCCTAGGCGTTTGTTCTCCATCGCTCCTCTACCAGAACATGGAAGGAAGGGAAGGTGAAATCCAAACCGGTTAGAATCTGACTTGGTAAGAAGGCTAAGAAAACCATTTAGCTATAACCATTTTTTGAAATTATATGGACTTAATTTCACCACTATCATGTTCGTTAAATCAAATATTTGAGAGCTGGCAGTTGCATAAGCTTTATCTGGGGACGTTGATACTGGCCACTTCTTTTGTACTGTAAACATCCCACTAGTTTTTAGCCTTGAAATTCTGTCCAAAACTAGTATGCATGTTCATTCTTCTGGGATGATTGTCTACAGATTCCATTAGATCCCAAAACCAGGCTAGTGACCCTGAAACTGTAAAAAATATCTTGTTGTTTTATAACTTCACATTCATTCCCTGCCCTGAGCAACTTCCTTCTGGGTCAAAAGATAATTTACTTTGTTCTTTTTACATGTGTCAGACATCAAAATGGTCCTAGACCAGACACGTTACACCATTAAAAACATAAGCATGTTATTGCAGGCATACCAAGCACAAGTGGCATGAAGCTCCAGGGGTGTGACCAGATTGTTGCAAAATGCCGATGAAGTGGGTGGGCCATCTGTACACCATAGTTTTCCAGGGAAGTGGAGGTTCAAGACCTGGTCACCTTGCTTTAATCCTGTCCTATACAATTATGGAGAGTAATAGGAAAAGGGATCTGAGCTTGAGTTTCAAGCAGACTTTCCCCGCAGAAAGGAAGATAGGCAACTGTTCTCATTATCATAAACACCGAGCGAGTCTTCCTCAGTGAAAGACAAAATGAAGATTCTCTCTGTCTGTGTTAGATGGCTTAAATATGGTCCTGCCAGCTAGCGGACGGATAGATCAAAGGACTTCCTCCAAAGATCTCTGCAAGATCCAGCATTCTGTAAAGTTGAGACTTCTGTCTCGCATTCCTCCAAATATACCTTGAAAATGGCCATAAATGACACCTCATTACAAGAATGTATCTTCTTCAAAACTGGTCTCCAGCAGGTGTCTGGGTCTGGAAGGCACCAAGCCCTTTCTCCGTTGTCAAATGCACTTAGGTAGGACGTTTTTCCTACACTTCAAGTGCACTTCAGCGCCTGACCCTTTGTCTAGATTGTTGTTTTCAGCCGGCCTGTTGTTTGGCTGACTCCCAGAGTTCTGATAACTACGACTGGAAGGGTATAGCTGAAAATGGAAAAGGCCATATAAATTGTACTTAGAAGTGTATACATTTGAAAATTTAATGGGACCCATCCATCACTCCTGGACACCAAAATGATGATTTCATAGATCATGTAATTGTTCCGAACACCTTCTCCTGACAACCCTCATCTTTGAACTTGTAGTTGTTTCATTTATTGAGGCTATTTGGATCATTTAAAATTTAGCCCACTTTTCTCCAGGTGATTTATTTAGTGTTTATAAGTCCATTTTTGACATCTTCTTCCATTTCTTCCACCAAAAAAGTCTTACCCTTATGATCTTAGTAGAGGCATCATTTATAGCTAGAGAGGCATATCTGAAAATGCATTACCTTTAAATAGTGGGATTCATCATATCTGAGTTCATATGTCTGATCGCCAAAAAGCCCCATTTCATTTCAAAAGAAAAATTGCTTCTGTCAGTGTAAACAGAATGCATTATCCTCTTTTAATAACCATTCTTAAGTATGCTGCTGTATTACTTTTTCACAGCTGTATTCCAATAAGCTGTAGAGTAATTGCCAGTTCTCCTGTCTAATAGGTTCATTATTCTTTTGCCATAATTGCAGCCATTAAATGTTCAATTGTTAAATTTCCACTCCTACGTTTACTTAGTGTTACATTTTATAATGGGGCATGTCATTACAGCACCCCAGTGACCATGGCTGTTGTTCAAAGTATTTCTAAAAGTCAATGAGATCCCTGTGAAATATGTCTTCATTTTTTATTTGTTCAGATATCCCCCCTCCCCAACCTTCCTTTCCCCTTTTTAGATCTCCTAAATAGGCTCTTACAAATTGGTTGATTTTACTGGAAGTTTGAGGACCTGACCTGGGCTAAGAGACATAAAGCTGAGCCCTCAATGTCTGAAAGCAGTGCTTTCTCACTTTAATGCCATGATTCATATATAACAAGGTGATCGAGAGTGAAGATTTCACTAAGGAAATTAACACTTAAGACTTAATGGTTTTTTCAAGAGCTCTGATTTATCTTTTATCATGTTAAATTTGTAGGGCTTTTTCATCAAATGAAAGATACCTTGGTCAGAGGTTATGGGATTGTTAACCCTGTCTGTGATGCTGACAGTAATAAAGCAAATGCCTTCCCTTTATTGCTTGACATTTCTGGATATGTCACATCCTCCGGTCTGAGCTTACCTTTCTGTCTGATGCAGTGGATTGTGTTACTTTGGAAAGTTATATTGGTGAAGATGGCCAGGGAAATGGTAAGAGATTTTAACTTAATTGTAGTTGAGCATCTCCTGATTTGTTTGGCTTTGTTTCTTTGCTTGTTTGCTTGCTTTGGGGTTTCAGTGTTAGACTGGAAGTTCTTTTGTAAGACATCTAGTATTTCTTTTTTTTTTTTTTTTAAGATTTTTTTATTTATTTGACAGAGATAGAGACAGTGAGCAAGAGAGGGAACACAAGCAGGGGGAGTGGGAGAGGAAGAAGCAGGCTCATAGCGGAGGAGCCTGATGTGGGGCTCGATCCCGGAACGCCGGGATCACGCCCTGAGCCGAAGGCAGGCGCTTAACCGCTGTGCCACCCAGGCGCCCCGGACATCTAGTATTTCTTAAGTACTCAAATATAAGCCCAAAGCTTTGATCTAGGTCACATTTTATTTTTAAAGGGTTTTCTAATCATCTATTCATCAGTTAATCGTCACTTTCAAGGTTATTTTATTTCATTCCCATTCATTGCATTAACTTTTATTTCCTTCTGAAGCTGAAAATGATTTTTACAGACAATGGGTTAGCATTGTAATTTTGTCCAAGTCATTCCAGCTCTATGTTCTTTTGGGAATCTTCTATGATTTAGAGTAACTTTCATTTTTTGGTAAGAACAATAGAAGCCCTTTTAATAACATGGTTCATGGTACCAGATGTGGTATTGATCAAGTTACATCCCTTACATCATAACCACTATGATGCACACATCCACTTCCTCTGCTCATTTGCCCTGATGTTAGTAAAAATAGTAAGCTAGCATTTGTTGAATATTTACTCTCATTCTGTCTCTGTACTACATGATTACATACATTTTCTCATTTAATCCCTATGAGGTAAGTACAAGTACCATTCCCACTTTACAGATGAGGAAACTGAGACTCAGGGAGGTAAGTAGCTTGCACAAAGTTAATAACTAAGAACTGAGCTCAGAGCTCATATTCTTAACATCTACTTTACATTATAGTAGAGAGAGTCCTGCTATAAACAGTGAGAAGAACTTATATATCTTTATGAAGCAGCAAATGTTAAATAACTCTTGAGAATTCTGCCACTTTCCTAGGCAGACAATTCAGGAAAACAACTTGCCAAGGGTTACAGGGCAAAATAGATACCCAGGAAAAAATTATTCCATTGTCAGTTCTCCTCCACAATAAGTCTGCTCACAAAATAGACCAAAGGAAATAACTGTAAAATTGACTTGAGAGTGGTTTATAGTCTATTAGTCCCAATAACTTTCCGATAAAGACAAAAATAGACTTAATATATTTAACACGGTTGTATCCATCCCAAAAACTCTATCAAAGTGTTCAGGTGTCTTTCACATATCAGTAATATAAATTTTGAAGTAAGACTTTAGATATAATTTGATTGCTGACAACGAAAACTGAATGACATTTCTTTTTCTCTTCCCTGGCTATATTGGCTTTGCAACATTCCCAAAAGTTAACATTTGTTGTTGTCAATAAAGCAGTCAGCTATGTCACTTGGGGAAGAGATATATGGAGTAGGATGGTATTATTTTGACAATCACTTTCTTCCAAAGCAATACAGTAAATGTATCTTATTTTGCTCGATTTACTCACAACACAGGTCAAGATGGAAAAAGAAAGAGCACAGCATAGGTAGGGTCAATAAGAAAGCCATATTGTGCAATTAACAAAAAGAAGCACATTACCTGATGAAGTCAAAGGTGTAAGCCAGGGAGAATGACTACAATGGCTGCAGAAATAATTGGAGAGAGTGAAAAAAAAAAAGCATCCACATGTCTGCAAATAGCTTCCCTGCCTGTCTCACTAGGCAGGTGATCTTTTGGTGGTGCCATATTTTAGAAAATAGTCAACTACCAAAAATAGAAGTTGCAAAAGATTTGCCAATCATGAAGTGACTATCTACTTAGGGCAAGATAAAACTATCTACTTTGTGCAAGATGAAACTGGCTGATCAACTCTTGGAAGTTTGGTGAAAGGATTGGGTATAAAGTAGTTAAAGAAAAGGGTGTCTTTCCTGCTCAAATTCTCTTTAGATTTGAGATGTCACCAAGAAGTTATACAACTAAAGAAAATACCTACAAGATCCACCACTCTAACTACTAAGTACATTCAAAAGCTTTTATCAGATCTTTGAGAGTTCCAATAACAAACTCAGTGCTCATTTATTCAAATTAACTATTCTAAATGACAGGGTTTAATTAAAAGTACTTATTTTGATATATACATATGAAGATTCAAATGGTGAAACAGAGAAAGGGATTATATGGTGAGTTTTTCCCTGTTCTATAGAAACATTGAATGACTTAAACCCCTCTCACACCCTTGTTTCTTAAAAGAAATAAAAATACACACAGGTTAAATATGAGGGATTCAAAGAGGTTTAGAAAAGTCTAAACTGAGTCTATTAGATGGAAAACTTATAGAGATGTGATTCCATTATCCAAGTCCAATCCTGGAAAGGTCCAGAACCCGAGAGAGTCATGATGCCAAAACATTACAAACACAATGCAGGAAACCTCTGGAGAAATAGAAGGTAGTTGGCTCCCAGTGTGTGTGCTGGGGTGGGAAGGAGGCAGGGAAGAACCTAGGGTAGAAGAGGAACAGGGAGGTGGGGAAAAGTTTTCTTGTAGTGCTCTTTCTTCCATCTATATTGCCTTAAGTAAGGCAACAACTCAGCAACTCCAGCCCAACTAATTAGGTGTTCTGTCTATTGCTGGTAAAGAAATGCAATCTTTCTTCTATATTGATGTTGTATCCTGAAAACCTGCTAAAATGTCTTATATTTAAGCAACTCCAAAGTGTGTCTTTTTATGCATTTTAACATCTCTGAAATTGAAATGAATCTTATAATCTAATTTATAATCACTATTTTCTAGGCAGTAGTCATCATTGCCTGTGCATGAGTGAACTTGGTCATAGCTGTTGTTATCATTTCAGTTGAATTGTGTATGTCGTTAGTAATATATGTGCTGAGTGTAACTGTCAGTTAAAATGTCTTTAAAACAATTACACTATTATTAAGTTTTAGAAAGAAAAGTTATTCAATACACAAAAAAGGCACAGAAATAAAGCAGCAGAGCATAAACTAGACAATAATGTGGTAAATATTCATTATGGGGGGAATAATCAAAATATATTTACTTGCAAAACAGCTGAGAGCTATTCAGAAAGAAAAGAAAGAAAAATTCCCATAAGTAGATAAAGATGTGTGACAGGTTGTTACCACAACAAGTACAAAATAATTATCTACCATACATCAAGCAATAAAACTGAGGGAAGATCTTCCTTAAACCTGAAAGAATGGACAAAGTGACAAAACTGTCTGTATAAATAAAAATTAATTCAGGCAGTATGGAGGACTATTGTTAAGGTAGTGTCAGATTCTATTTGGCATCATTTCTTTTTCTTTCTTAGTAGAAAATAATGGTGAGTTTTAACAACGGATAAAAAATTACAGACTCAATGTAAAAATAATATGAATTCTAATAATGCTCATTATCCTAGTTGAAAAATGACATCTGATTCTTTATAAACTTTTTAAATTTATTTTTCCTGCCTTATTGTGTTGGCTGGGATCTCCAACAAATACTAAAAGAAGGAAAGATGAGAACCTGTTGTCTTTCACTGATTTCAAAGGCAAAGACTTCAATATTTCACTTTAAACATGAGGTTTATTAAAAATGGTAAATACCTTTATGGGTTAAGAAATTCTTCTAGTTTGTTTAGAGTTTTAATCACAAATAAATGTTGTTTTGTCAAAGAATTTTTCTGCATCCATGGAGATTTTTCCCTTTCATCTGTTTGATGTGATAAATTACATTCATTAACTTTTCTAATATTTAATCAATCTTTAATTCTTGGATTAAACCCCAAATGGCCATAATGTACTATGATGCCCCTTATATTACTCCTGGATTCAATTTAATATTTTGCTTAGAGTTTTTGCATCTATGTTTATCAGCAACATTTTTCCTTTCTTGAATAATCTTTTCCAATTCTTAATCTTTTCCAATTCTTAGTATCAAGATTAAGTTAGTCTCATAAGGTCAGTTTGGAAGCATTCCTTCCTTCTCATGCCTCTTGAATCATTTGTTGAAGATTGTAAGTAACTTTTCCTTAAATTCTTGGTGAAATTTGCCAGTGAGGCCATCTGGTCCTTGAGTTTGGAATGCAGAAAGAATTTTAACTACTAATACAATTTCTTTAATGTTTATTGCTCTATCAGATTTCCTGTTTCTTTTTGAGCTGCAATGGTGAATATAGCCTGTTATAGAACACAATCTACTTCTTTTTTATATTGTACCTTATATTTTAATAGTATATAACCTATTTAATCTATATTTTCTAATTTATTTCCATGAAACTGCCTATAAATTAATATTTTATTACTTTTTAATGTCTTCAGCTTCTACACTTTTACATTCTTTATATAGTTTGCACCATCTATTTTTTGCTTCTTCACTCTTGTGCACAGGTTTCTTAATTATATTAGTCTTTTTTTTAAAGATTTTGTTTTATTTTATTTAAGATTTTTATTTACTTATTTGACAGAGACAGTCAGCGAGAGAGGGAGCACAAGCAGGGGGAGTGGGAGAGGAAGAAGCAGGCTCTTAGCGGAGGAGCCTGATGTGGGGCTCAATCCCAGAAAGCCGAGATCACGCCCTGAGCCAAAGGCAGATGCTTAACGATTGCGCCACCCAGGCGCCCCTAAGATTTTATTTTTAAGTGATCTCTACACCTACCATGGGGCTTGAACTTACAACCCCAAGATCAAGAGTCTCATGCTTTTTGACTGAGCCAGCTGGGCACCCCTGTTAGTCTCTTTAAAAAATAGTTTGTCTTTTTAGTTCTCCATATTTAAAGTTTTAATTGTATTCATTAATTACTACTCTTATATTTACTTTTCTTCTTAGTTCTTTGGGTTTATTTCACTGTTGTTTTCTAATTCAAATTTGGATAATTACTTTATGAACTTTTTTTTTTAGTTTTTTTACTTTTCAAATGTCAGCATTTTTATACTGTAGGCTATACTTTTCCCTCTAGTTTTTGTTGAATTCCACAATATTTGATACGTGCCATTTTCATTTTTATCAGTTCAAATGTTTTCTAATTTCCCATGTGATTTCTTTTTCAATCCACTGGTTTACTGTACATATGTATTTTTTTGGTAAATTTCCAAATATACAATTTTAAAATTATTGATTGATTCCTAGGTTAATTGTATTGTGGTCAGAGAATGTGTCTGTATGGCTCCAATTCTTAAATACTTGCTGAGATTTGTTTTATGAATCAGATAATGTTCAAATTTTGCATGTGTTTAAACAGAATGTATTCGCTATAGTTGTTGGATGCAATGTTCTGTATATGTCCATTGCATGAATTTTGCTACTCATATGGCTGAGCTCCAGGAAAAATCAATGAACATAAGTGTGGTGCAATTGTCATTAATGATGAAACCATATGGCAAGATTATGAATGGTTCAGAAATCATACACCTACGATATTTTGTTCACAGCCTCCAGTGGTGTGCTCATTTTTCAACATTAATGTTACAGAATTAATGATCACAATAGATTGATGTTGGGCCACTTTCATTATTCTTTTCCCATCAAAGTCAGCCTAATTACGTACAAGAGATTCAGGAGCATCTTTGTATTATACTTACACAAAATGTTTTTTAAAAAACAGAAAAGTGGCTACTATATGTTAATAAAAGAAACAACAAAAATTTTAGTACCATATATTGCAGTGAACAATATCAATAAAGCAGGGTCTATTAGCACACAATGAAATAATTTATTTGCTGTAAGCTGCTGAAGAAGCAATCAACCTCATTTGCCTTGAAAATGCAAGTATTCCTTACCTGACACCTGCTGAAAAAATTCTCCAACCATTCTATTCAAAAGAAGAATCTGAAATTATTGTGCATTCAGTGAAAGCTGAGATATAGATGGAAATTTTTATATGACTTGTCTTTTTAATCTTGAAAGCTAATCACATTGTTGCACTGCCCCATTTCTCAATCCAATACTTAAATTTTTTTTCTCAATTTGATGGTTGTAGGAAATATTAAAGGCAAAAATATTAGAAATAAAAAACATATCTGTGGACATTAACCTTAAGTTTACATCAGAAAATGATCATGTATGGTGTTCTTTAAGCAACAGCCAAAGCTTTAGTTTGCTTCAGTAAAATGGCATCATCACCATAGACCAAATTTTCAAGTTCTTGAGTTGAAGTGAAGCTATGTTTTTCATAGCCTATTACCATTAGAAAGAAGGAATGCATAATAACTGGTGCCAACATGCCCATCAAAGAGCCCCATATGAAGCAAAGTGGGAGAAATGATACCTATTTCTCAACCAAACCTAATTCAACGTGTCTACTATAAAAATGCAATATGGCGTCCACAGTGTCACCAACACACTGATAGTGATCAACAGCACTGAGAAATCAGTGTGCCATTCCAAACGTTTAAAACATGGTCCCTAAAAATTTTAATATTTAAATTATGATAATTACAATTTGGTGCAAAATTTCAAATTTTACACTTATAGAATAGAATCTATTCGATTAGGAAAGCATTTATGTTTGGCTTCCATTTTGGTTGAATTTTGATTTCAATACCCTACTGAAATATACATTTGATGCACCTCCAGAATATAACCTAGAGAAAGTCTTGTATGTATGCTTCGAGAGCCATGTTCAAAATTGTTCATAGCAGCACTGTTTATAATTTTAAAAACTGGAAGCACAAATGCCTGTCAACATTAAGTTGAAACATAAATTGTGATACATACATACAATCAAATGCTACTTAAAGGTGAGAATAAACAAACTTGAGGTAGACACATCAACAGAGATGAATCTTGGAAACCTAATTTTAGTGAAAGAATCTAGTCACTGAAGAATACATTTGGTATAATTCCATTCATGTAAATTCAAAACCAGATAAAATTAAACATATATTGTCTGAAGACACATCTGCAGATGTTAAAACGATTTCTAAAAAGAGCAGAGGAAGAATAATACACAATTCAGAATCCAGGGTACCTCTGGGAGGAAGGCAATGGGATGGGATAGTTGAAGAGTCCTTAGGAAGCTGTAAGTTAGTGATAATGTCCTAGTTCTTGGGTTAGGTGATGAATTCATATGCTTCATTATATTACTAGAAAGGGAATGAAAATAGCAGTCTATGCATAGGCCAATTATAACAGTGTGCCATGAACCAAGATTTATGACTAATACAATTCTGTGCACCTGAGACCCATGAGGAAAAGCAAGCAAAACTAGGGGATGATTATCACCCAAAATCAGGGTAGTGCTTCCTGACTATGGCTACCACTGGTGGGTGAGAGAAGGAGCCATGATTGGGAGCTTCTAAGGTACTGGCGACACTGCAGTCCCCGATCTGGATGGTAGTGATATCAGGGTTCTCTTTGTAACTATCAAATAAACTGCACTTACGGGTTTCATACATTTTTCTGTATGTATAAAATAGTCCATGATTTTTAAAAGGTAAAAGCAAATAAATAATCATACAGATTCAAAGATATGTACACGTTGTATATTCAATTGTATATACTAAATACATGGGGGAAAGTCATGGCAGAAGTGGACAATGGCAGTAGTTACTGGGGATGTGGAATAAAGAGTCAGCAAATCTGTTTCCACTAAGTTAGTGCTTCCGTCAGTTCTGCTTACAGTCTGTGTCTGTAACTGATAATCATAGAAAAAAAACTATACACTTAATGCCAAGGCTTACAACAGCTCCCTTGGAGCAACAAAATTCCACAGGCATCAAATAGCATTGCTTTCTATATCTTCTTTGCCAGTACTCCATTATTTACTATTTTTATCCCCCTTGACCAGCTCTTTTTCCACCACACTTTAGTAAAATATATTTGCCCTTTATTAAACATAATTTTGAAGCAGAAAATAAATCATAATTCCACCAAACTACCGTAACTATATTGTTTTTACACTTTCTTTCCACTCACCTACATATTTTTAAACAGATGCAATAATAATGCAAATAGTGTTTTAATTCCACTTTTTCCTCTTAACATTATATTAACATTTCTCCTGGTTATTCATGGTCTTCATTATTATAATTTTAATGGCTGAATAATATTCCATAGGCTTAATGTTCCATAATTTACTAAATAATTTCACACCTGTTTTATACATATATTGTTTCTCAGAGACATTTTTGCTGCTGTTATTATAAAGCTGCTACAATGAATATTTTCTTGCATGTAGATGTTTTGCTTCTGTGGAATTATTGCCTTAGGACACATTCCCCGGGGTGAGATTCCTGGGTTAAGGGCTACGACTGTCTCTACAGCTCTTGCTTCCTGTTACCGTATTGCTTCCAAGAGAATCACACTCGTTTGCAATTGTCACTGGCAATGTACCAAAATGCCAATTTGAATGTAACTATCTGCCATTGGTGGGATTAATCATTTCTGCTATTCTAAATTCTTTCTCCCAAGATAGAAATTCTTGACTCTTTGCTCTTCTCCCTTTTTGAAAATTTAAAACTTCCCTGATTTTGCTTGTCCAAAGTTTCTTCACTGACTAGACTGGATTGCCACGATAATTTGGCTTTGATACAACCAAGGCCATGCAGCCTTTCCATCTCCACTACCTGCTGTTTCTTTTGTGAGCTCATAACCAGGCATTTGTTATAAGGAGTCCATGTTGCACAAGATTCTTGCCCTGCCCAAGTGTATCTCAGTATTTTTAAGATCTTTATTCCCAAGCAGACTTTCTATATTGAATAACATGCTTGTTTTTCTGTCTAAATCATGGACCTTAACCTTCTCTCTATACCACCTTCCACATGTCGTGTTTCTGTTTTATCTTTTATTTTTTTGAAGCATTTCTTTTCAAAACAGTACTCTTTTTCTGCCAGTCTTTCAACACGGGGAAGGGCTGTTTGAAATGAACATCCTGCCATTGTCACTTTCTGCTGTCTGCATTTGGAAGCACAAGAACATTAGAGGCTAGAACACAGACGCATTGAGTAAACCCCAGCCCGGGCTTCTCCGCTCCAGCGGGAGCCCCATTACAATATCCTGGTGACATGACCCAGTGACATGCCCAGCTATTCCTAGGCCCACCCGACACCCCATCGGGGAATCTGCATACCTTTAGGGGAGATGTAGAGAAAACACCAAAATTAACACCAGAAATTTGGAGGTGCTTTTACCCTGTTTTCTAAAGTTAACTCTTAAATGTATAGTCTCTCACACTTTCTTCTTTTATTTTATTCTTTTAAACTCCTTTTGCATTTTTTCTTTTTTAAGAGAGTACAGTTGAACTCTGCAACTTGTCCAGGGCCCCTAAGGAAACAGAACCCCTAGTAAACTAATTTCCGCCGTGAAGACACATACTTGGCACTGAAAATAGTTTGTGCTGCAGCCATACAGAACACCAACAAATACTGTGGATTAAAGTACTTAAATGAATGCTTCCTTGTACATGTGTTAAAATTACAAGAGAAGGTAACTTACCCTCTTCTTACATTCCATGTATCTATCAAACCTGTCGGAATATGCTACAGTAGAATGATATTGAAACTTGCATTCAGAAACCACATTCTTATATAAGCACCTACCTTATTTATATCCTTTCTTTTTTTTTTAAGATTTATTTATTTATTTATTTATTTATTTATTTATTTGTTTGTTTATTTGAGAGAGAGAGAGAGAGAGAGAGGGCGTGTGCACGTCCATGGAGGGGAGGGGAGAGATGGGCAGAGGGAGAGGGAGAGAGAGTCTTAAGCAGACTCTTTGCTTAAGCACAGAGCCCAACATGGAGCTTGATCTCATGACCCTGAGATCATGACCTGAGCCAAAACCAAAAGTCCGGTATTTAACCAACTGTGCCACCCATACACCCCTATATCTTCTTTCTTCCCCTCTTTTCTGCTGAATGTTTGGGAAGGATATAGCCCTTTCTTATGCTATATAATAGATGACATTCTAGGTTAAAAACACACACACAAAGGCAAAGCAGTTTCAACCACTTTTAACCAATAGTCATGGTCTTCCATAGGCCAGCTTCAATTTCAATGACATTACATAATTTGAGAACAATTCACGAAATGAAGATGGGCATGCAATTCTCCCTTTAACACATTATCACCTCTAATATCATTTTTGTGCCTATTTAAACCTCAAATTAATTTTCATAGGCAATAACATTTACCAGTAAGTATATGTCATCCCCAGATCGCAGCTTGTGTTTCTAGCTGAAACATTTTTCTTTTAGATCTAGCCACAAAGTTGATATACCTAATTTCTGAACATTTGTATACTGAACTGAAAAAAATCTAGAAGTTATAGCAGATAACTCTCTGAGCTTTGATTTTTTATAAGGGGAATAAAACTATCAGGCTGTGTTTCTGTGTAAAGCAAAAACGATTGTCAGCTAAACGAGTAGCCCAGGCCTGGTCCACAGGACTCAAAATAGCCTATAAAAGGCAAGAGCCACTGGCAGACTGGATGAGGAATTTCAAAGTAAGACCGAGGACACAGACAGGAATACTGGGGACAAAGGCAGGCCTGAGGCATCAGAGAGGCATCACTCCTACGTGTGAGTAGGAGCTCACAAATCTCTGTGGGGGAAACCCATTTTTCACAGTTTTTTTTCCCCCCAGAAGTCTAGATTTTTAAAATATCTTCCTATATCCTCCTCCCACCAAAGCAACTGAGTTTTGGAGCATATCTGAACTCCAAGGAACATAGAAAATTCTAAATTCTCCTAAAAAGATAGAAACAAACTATCAATGAATTGATATTAGAAATCTTATATGAAACACTAGATTCTGGAAAACAATAAAGCAATGTCTTTAAGTTATACCTATTTTGAACATGGGTTTGCTTGCCAAGCCAACATACAAAGGAATATAGTTTTAGACACACAAAGTTTCAGAAGGCATACCCAAGAATCCCTTCTTCCAGAATATACTTCAGCAAAGACTGGAATATTTTTTGGTTCCAAGATTTTAAGCAAATCTTTATCCAGTCATTATTGATTACTAAGCTAATGGAACAGTGACTTCAGGGGCCAGGCACAGAGTGAGAGCATTTACATTGCTTGACTCTAAGACCTAGTATGAAACTATAGTAAATACGATGGTGCAGTATCAGAGGCAAAGCAGATAAATTGATCACAGGAACAGAACAAAAGTACAGAATTAGACGCATGTATAGTTGATCATTTGGTTTCTGGCAAAGTTACCACAGGAAGGTGGAGGTTGGGTAGGGAAAACTGACTACAGAACATTTTTAGGAAAATTTCAGAGGCGATGGAAGTGTTCTATATCTTAATTTTTGTTGTGGTTAAACAATTACTTATATTTTGTCAAAACACTGACTTGTACTACCATTGGTGAGTTTTGTTATTTGTGAACTATACCTTGATAAAATTGATTAAAATATGAAAAGTTACATCAAAATAGCGGATCTCTCAATCATACACATTCGAACTTTGAGTAGTATACCTATGTCTACAACACTTTTTGTCTACATTTATCAATTTTCCTTAACATTGCATATAAATGTATGGTGAAAATTAAGATAAATTCAAAGACTTGATTTCTAAGAAGAATACAGGATTGCCAGGACAAACAACTATCTAGAACTAAAATCTCAAGTTATTCTCAAGCACAGAAGAAGATAGGGGCATTACAAAAGCATGCCCCATGTCTTGGCTAGAGCAGGAAGGTGTAAAGAGATTAAGTAAGAAATTATAACAAAGCCACAGAGTGGAAGGAGAGCCTAGAAGGAAAGACATAAGAAGCCTGATTTCAAAACTCCTGAGGAAAAAAGCAAATGGAACAAAGAAAAGCAATGTAGGTAAAGGTAAAAGAGTTATAATAAATTCAAATGCATCATATTTTCCTGATAAAAGATTTTGAAACTGGGTAAGAAACCAAACTTCTTCTGGTATGTGCTGGTTATAAGAACTGTGCCTCGAATAAATTAGCATAGAATATTGAAAATAAAGAGGGCAAAATTCTGTCAGGCAAATGTCAGCAAGAAGAAAGCAGGAGTGGCACTATCCACATCCACCAAAACAATTCCATTCAAAGAACTATAAAAGATAACGTGTAATTATGATTTAAATGATTGACCCTAGCCAGAAGAAAATAGAAATGGTGTGTTTAACTGAGAGCACTTCATGTAAGACTGAGTCCCTGAAAAGGACCAGATATGGGGTAGCTGATGGACAGAAAAGAATTTGGAAATTTCTGAGGGAAGGAGCCAAATAAGGAAATGTGACAGACTGCTAATACAGCCACACAGTTTTGAAGCTCTTTCTACCAAGAAGTAGACCCTCTTTCCTTGCCCCGTGAATACTACTTGTAGTTCACTTTAGGGCTTGTTTGCATTAATAGAATATATCAGAAATGACATTGTGCAAGTTTCCAACTTCAGCCTACAGGGGCCTTGCAGGCTGTGCTCTCATGCAGGGAGCCTTTTGCCAACTTGTACACAACCTCAAGCTGGCCATTTGGAGGACAAGAGACCTTTTGGAGAAGGGCCCCAGTGCTTCCAGCCCTCCCAGCTGAGGCCCCAGATATTTGAGGCAGCCAACAAGAAATAGGCAAGTCTTACCCAGACTGGAAGACCACCCAGCTGAGCCCTGTTGAAATCGGCAATAGAACTGTGAGCTAAAGAAGATCATTTATTCCCCTACATTTTGGGGTGGATAACCAATTTAGAAAGGTATTTTGATGTAAAGTTTGTTTCCCAGAGTCTGTCATGGTTCATTCCCCTTTCTGTTTACCCACCCCTTTCTTCTTCCCTTTCTTCTCCTACTGATCTTCCTACTTCTTATATTCTGTAAATGAGCGAAACCATATGATAATTGTCTTTCTCTGCTTGACTTATTTTGCTTAGCATTATCTCCTCCAGTCCCATCCATGTTGCAGCAAATGTTGAGAAATCATTCTTTTTGATGGCTGAGTAATATTCCATCATATATACGGACCACATCTTCTTAATCTAGTCATCTGTTGAAGGGCATCTCGGCTCCTTCCATGATTTAGCTATTGTGGACAATGCTGCTATGAACATTGGGGTGCATATGGCCCTTCTCTTCACTACGTCTGTATCTTTGGGGTAAATACCCAGTAGTGCGATTGCTGGGTCATAGGGTAACTCTATTTTTAACTTTTTAAGGGACCTCCACACTGTTTTCCAAAGTGGCTGTACCAACTTCATTCCCACCAACAGTGTAGGAGGGATCCCCTTTCTCCACATCCTCTCCAACATTTGTTGTTTCCTGCCTTGTCCATTTTTGCCATTCTAACTAGAGTAAGGTGGTATCTCAATGTGGTTTTGATTTCAGTTTCCCTGATGGCTAATGATTTTGAACATTTTTTCATGTGTCTGTTAGCCATTTGTATGTCTTCATTGGAAAAGTATCTGTTTATATCTTCTGCCCATTTTTTTATTTGTTTATTTGTTTCTCGTGTATTGAGTTTGAGAAGTTCTTTGTAGATCTTGGATACCAGTCTTTTATCTGTAGTGTCATTTGCAAATATCTTCTCCCATTCCATGGGCTGCCTCTTAGTTTTTTTTTGACTGTTTCTTTGGCTGTGCAGAAGCTTTTTATCTTGATGAAGTCCCACAAGTTCATTTTTTCTTTTGTTTCTCTTGCCTTTGGAGATGTGTCATGGAAAAAAGTTGCTGTGGCCAATGTCAAAGAGGTTGCTGCCTAAGTTCTCCTCTAGGATCAAAAACTAGGGATGTACTGTATGGTGACTAACATAATATAATAAAAGGATATTATAAAAAAATAAAATTAAAAAATAAAAAATTTTTAAAAATTAAAAAAAATAAAAAAAGAAAGGTATTTTGTTTGACACATCGTAAGATGAGGTGACTCTCCCGAAGCAGCAGGAAAAGCTCTCTGTTTGGGGATGTATTAAGTATCTCTCACACATGCACTGGTGATCGTGCCTCATTTAAGGCCTAAGCGCAGGTCTGGGGGACCATTTATACCAGTCGAAAATGGGTCCTGTGTCATACTGCTCAATCTCAGTCTGACGCCCACCATGCTACTGTATTCCACAGCTGGGGTTGCCTCCAAATTTACAGAGCTGATGGTGGGGCCAAAGGCAAAGGAGCGTCATCTGGCTCTTAGGGGCACATTCAGAGATTTTATTTAAATGTGGCTTCAAGGGTTACAGAGCGCCTTTCAAACTGAAGATCTGGAAACAATGCTGACTTCAGTGACTGAGGGACAAGTGAAGCAATGAGATACAATGCAAAAAAATGATAGCCTTTACAAGTCAGGGAAACTGTTTGAATCACAGTTCTGACACATAATAGGTGTGTGTCCTAAGTCCGCTGCCCTGAGCTTCCATTTGCTCATCAGTGAAGAACATTAAATTATCTACTTTGATGAGGCCCTGTGAGAAGGAAATGTGGCTGAGACTTGGATCTGGAGTCAGACTGCCTGATGGGCGTGGTATAATCTCCCGTACCTTAGTTTTCTCATCTGTTAAAAAGGGAAGAATAGAGCACCTACCTAACATTCTTAGGAGACAGCCTGGCACACAGTAAGTGTTCAATAAAATGTTGTTTCATGTTCTTGTTGTTCCTTCCTTTATTCCTGTCTATATTCATAAGAGAACAACCAAGAAAAGAGCTCTAAACTCCTACTTTGTAGACTTATTTAGAGAAAGGAGGGAAAGCACATCGCACATTTCCTAACACATAGTAAGCAATTGGGAAATGGTACAAAAGGGGAGGCAAGATGAACAACCCACACCTGTGGGTCAGGGAGACAGAGCAGGGCGTGGGCTGGTCAAGCAGGACGTACGAAGCAGGGTCTTGGATTCGGGCTTACACTTTACATTTACCCACCTTAGACGGAGTTTAGGCTTTGTGTGCAGACAGATTTGGATCCAACATGTCTTGGGCATACTGCTTAAAAATGTTAGCCAGAAGCTGAGGATAATTGTTTGTACTTTTCAGGTGCTTTAAAGAAATAGGCAAAATGCATATAAGATACCTGACCATAATATATTCTTAATAAAGTATAGGGTTATTTGTCCTCTGAGGTTGGGAATGCAGTATTATCACCCTTTTAACAAAACACTGGAGAATTTAAGGGACTTTCCTGTAGGCCCACAGCTATGGTGATGGCACTCAAGCCCAGATCTCCCAAATCTCAGTCTACTGGGCTTCTACTCTGAGTCTACACCAGGCAACACAGCATTGTGGTTAATGGTACAGGTTTTAGATGTGGGCTGCCTAGGGTCTATTTCTCTGTAACCTTGGAGACACTATTTAATCATTCAGTCATTGGTTTACTCATCTGTAAGCTGGGGAAACCAAGACTGCCTCTGTCACAGTTGCTGGGAGGACTGATGCGTGTGAAGTGCTCGGGACATGGTAAGCGCTCAGGAAATGTTAGCTATTCTTACATTACACTGCTTCATCCAATTAACCTGCAAGGATCCTTCTGCGGGGTGTTTTACAGCCAACCTACTTCTCAGCAACTGTGGAACAGGCTAAGAATCATTTCACTGAAGCCAGGTTACACCAAGAAGAAACAAGGAAACAGAACCAAGACCATGAACCAAATCTTCTCCTCCAGTTGTGTGACTTTCTGGGCACACAGTGCATGAATTCAGCTCAAAATGCCAATCAAACTGGCTTTTCTCAGTGTAGTGCCGAAGCCAAGGCATATTCTCCTGACTCCACTGCTGGGCAATTCTGAAACTGGCTGACTCAGCAATAGTTTTTCGCTTCCCTGATGATCCAGTGCTTAAGCATAATTAAAAGTGCACCTACCTCCTCCTCGAACCATCAGGAAGAGGGGCGGGATTTTGGACAACTCTGTCCTTTACCAAGACATCTCGGCACAGTTCTTGGTGCTAATGCAGCTCTTGGTGTGTAATTATCCTGTCACCTAAAGGAGCTATTACTTTCCTTCTTCCTTAAAGGACAAATATGAAATACAAAAGCATCCATCATGATGAAGGATTAAAAATATTTTAAGAGGTGTCATTATTTACATACTACACGGCCCATAACCAAGCTGACAGATCCAAACTGTGGCCCAATGAGCTGACAGATTGAAATATCAAACCTTCACCCACTGAAAGTGGCAGCAGGATTTAGTGGACAGGAGGACAGGTGACAACTGACAGAGAGCCAAGGAAGCGCTTTGGTCTATGCATATGTAGAAATAGGCTCCGGGGAAGGAGCACTAGACTGAGGAAATGGCCCAACCAACAGAAAGCAATGCAGGGTAGAAAATCACTGCTGGGTGTAAGGCATTTTTCACAGCGATCATAGCTATTCTTCCCCATGGCTCTGTGGGAGAGGTGATTTGGCCTCCATTGTGCAGATGACAAAACCAAGGCCACCAGAGAGGTCACCTACATTGACAAGGTCACAGAACAATGTCAGACCCAGGATTCAAATCAGTATCTCCCTGGCACCAAAGTGCCTGCTTTTTCTGCAACTTCTGCTCTTCCTTACATGAAACAATCATTCTAGGATATAGGACTTCTCCAATGACTGCCCAGATATTTCAAGCAAAATAAGATTTCCACACAGTTCCCACTTAAAAGACATATGTCTGCATGAAAAGGCAGTCACTTAGATTCTAAATATGTCAATCTCCTCTCTCTCTTCCTCTCTCCATCTCTCTCTCCCTGTCATACACTGTGGAGAGGGATACTAGCCAACATATGAGAACAAATAAAGGGAGTCATGAGAAGAAAGGGTGTGAAAATAAACTATTGGAAACCAAGAAAGTCAGGTCCTCGACTTATAATTGGCTTCAATTGGGAGTTAAGTACATAAAAGAGAACGTAGACCAAGCCCTTTATATGTATTTACCAAGAGAGTGATTTTGAGATGACATCGTGTTGCTCTGAGTATCTATTCCTGTCTGAGACCCTGTACTGCTTATTTTAATAAGTTTCCACCACAGTTCAGACAATGGAACACTTACAGCTGTGAATAACTCACTGGATTCCTTCCTTCTTTGCACATTCCTAGCAATTATCTATTTTTACCAATGACTCAATGCTGGAGGAGGTAAATGATTTGGGACACAGGTGCCAATGAGTAGAAATTTTTAATGGCATTAGCACTCACAACCACTTGACATCTGTTTTTATAATTTCTCCTCTTGGCATGTTCCTTTCTTTGTCTTCCTTGTTTTCTGCTGACATTGTCTTTTCCATCTCTCCTCTTGTTCCAATGTCAGCCCAATCAGTGGCCCTCAAGGCTCAAGAGTTTTCTTGTCTCTGATTAAAATATCCAAAGATTTGCATGGGTTTTCTTCTTCCCAGGAACATACTGCTAGATTCTGCCCATATCTTAGTTACCCTTTGGAATAAGTTAATACCCCTAGAGGGTATGCATAAACCTTTCCTAGGGTAATGGCTTGACCTCCCTGGTTCAGCCACTATCATCTTTCTCCAGGACCACTTTAATGACCTCTTTAGTGGCATCCCTAGTTACACTGTTCCCTCTGCAATCCATTCTCACACAGCAGCTAGAGTTTGGTTTGGTTTTGTTTTGTTTTTAAATACAAATCCATCCCCATTAATGCCCTGTTGAAAACCCTCCAGTGATTTTGATCATGCACAGAAAAAACTGCAGATAGGAGCTGGTCCCTCTCGCCCTCCCTCCCCTCATCTCATACTGGTCTTCTCTCCCTCACCTACTCCAGCCACTAGGACCTTCTCTTCCTTCCTACAGTCTGCCAAGCCGGGACTGTCCCTGAGCCCTTGCACTAGCTGGTCTTTCTATGTTCTTCCTGAAATCTTCCCTTGGCCAGTTCCTTTTGTCATTCAAGTCACTGTCTAACGTTATTTTCTGTCTAACGTTATTTTCTGAAGGAAGCCTCCTCTGCCCATCCAAACAAAAGCATCCCCCAAGCTCCTGTTAACATTTTTGTCATATTTCCTTGTTTGTTTCTTTATTTTCCGTTCTCTCCCCCCCCCCCACTAAAAGAATCCTCCACAAAATCTAGAATCTGCTTCTTTTGTTCACAAGCCTCCACGCCCAGAACAGTGCCTGGCACATAATAAGTACTTCATTTTTAAAAATGTGAAAGATGGGGCGCCTGGGTGGCACAGCGGTTAAGCGCCTGCCTTCGGCTCAGGGCGTGATCCCGGCGTTCTGGGATTGAGCCCCACATCAGGTTCCTCCGCTATGAGCCTGCTTCTTCCTCTCCCAGTCCCCCTGCTTGTGTTCCCTCTCTCGCTGGCTGTCTCTATCTCTGTCAAATAAATAAATAAAATCTTTAAAAAATAATAATAAAAAAATAAAAATAAAAATGTGGAAGAAATGAATCCACATTCACAGTATCTTCTTAATGGAAGAAAGTCTCCATGATAGCACGACTCCATTTCCCGTGAGTGTGAATGTATGTGTGTGTGTGTCTGTGTGTGTTTACAGAGTAAATATTACATAACAACAGTGGTTATCTCTAGGTGATTATCAACAGTTTTTATCCTTTTTTTCCCTTTGGTAGTAATTTCTAAGTATTCTTCAACTATCATGCATTTGCATGGGATTACCAGGCAAACTCTTACTCCTCAGTGCTGTCACCGAGTCTGCCGAGCAGTGTAAAGTGGGGGGCAGCCCACCTCCGCAGAGCCCAGTTACAACCCCCCCCAACACTTCCGGATCATGGCACCTGGAATCTCAGCTGTGAAGTCATACCCCTCCGTCTGTGGTTTGTGCGAGAGCGTGGAAGACACAGTAACACACCATGACAGCCACGGAGTTGAGCAGAAACAGAGCTGACAGAGAAACGCCTGCCCCAGGAAACATCCCCGTGGCACCTTCAAACACAAACAGAAACAAGGTGCATACAAATCACACATACCTGTAGACCGAGCCAAGAGCTCGGGACATGTGGCTACTGAATAAGCCACTATTGAACAGAGTGGAATATTACAAGGTGTAATGTTCTCAATAAATAAGAGGCAAAACACACAGCTTGATGTTCCCATCTCGGATGAGCTCTGAGGTTCTTGCCCCTGGCAAGATACCCTCATCATCCTGTAGACTGTGTGGTTTGAAGAGGATGGAAATCATGGAATGAAAGGAAAGCTAGCCATGGCCCTGCTATCACCTTTAAGATATCTCCTTCTCACGTCACCATGAGGAGCTGGCAAAACAGCTCATCTGGAAAACAGAATTGGATGCTTTTGAGTTTTTGCCTTCCTTAACAGTTCTTTAGGGGTACATGGCATTTGGTGGCAACCACTGTCACTTTCCCTTTTGCAACAGTGACAGCCAAATCAGCTTTGGTTATGGGATGATGCAAAATCAATTCTTCAATACCTTAATTATCAGCTATTCTGAAGAAATTGAATTTATCGATGAGTGTCAGCAAGCCCAATGCATATGATACACTGGGGAGAAAAGCATAAGTTAGCTAACTGTTCAGTGAACACATTTGGGCCTCTGCAATTTTCATTATGACAAATTGTTGACCCAAGATAGATTTTCTGACCTGTCTACTCTCATATCGTTCTGCTCGGGCAATTCCATTGCAGGCAAGGGTGAAGCTTGAAGCGGGAAAATGAAGCTAAACATTACCAGGCTAAGGCTTAGCATGTTTTCAGATCAATAATCAGCATTTGTGCAAGTAGGGTTGGAATATATAGAAGGAGGCTTTCTGATTTGTTTTTATTAAGGTGAAGTGGGTTTTATTGCAGCTGTGATGATCAATTGAAGGCGAAAAAGGGGAGAGAAATCTACACAGAGGAGAGAAGGGGCTCCTCACAAGGGAATCCAAAAGGTCTCCACATCAGCCTAATCACACCTGACGCATGGTGATCCCAGTGATTCTTCCCCAAAGGTGTTTCCATCTGGACACCAGCAAAGGAAACAGCACATGTTTTGTGAGCTTCACGATTGCTGAAATTTCCCTGTAGTTCCTCATTCCCATAATGTTACTTAAAAGTGTTGTGTGTGATAACAAAACGAACATTCTTATGGCTGAAGTTGGAATCATAATCATGTGTTCTACTCAAGTTCAGTATAATTACGCACATCTCTGCCTACAGGGGGAAGGGGGTGGGATTTGTAAACAAAAGATCGAGATTCATGAAGTGAAATTGAAAACCAGATGGGAAACGTATGATTATTTGCACAAACTTGTCAATGAGGTACCAGTAAGCCACGTGACTCAGATTCTCTCTCCTTCGACATTTGTGCTACCTCAGCTTTCACTTGTTTGCAGAGGGAGTAAGTGATCATGACAGCAACAGCTTAGTGCCGTGAAGCCTCATTAAGTCCATCGTCGCTTATTCGGTTTTCTGAGTTTGGTAGCACTTTGTTTTGACACTCTCTTCCCATCCTGGAGTACCTTGCTCTTTAGCACTGCCATGTCATTGTTGCTGCTATACCCCCTACCCCGAAAATGTGCCCCACCCCATGTCCACCTGCCACCTGTGGGCCCCACTCCTTCCATCTGCCTCCATGTGCCTCTCCCCGGGCTCCTCAATCAGCCCTTCTCTCTGACACCCCTGTCGTCACACTACCCTTTGTCCTTGCTCCTTGCCCAGTATTCACTCCAGGTTCTGCCCTGCGCCTCACACACCAGATAACCCAAGGCCTGACTTAATCTCTCAGCACTTCAGTCATGTGAAAATCATAATACCACTGTTCTCTAACTTTTCTCTTTTCAACATATCTTTCCTTCAGCCCTTCAGCAAGTACTGTAGACCTGACTGTCCACATAAATCCCAACCCAACCACTCATCAACATTTCCAACATTGAAAGCTTCAGTTAGTCTTACGTAGATCAATGCATTATCTCCTACTTGTTTCCCTCCTTCCCTTTTGTCCCCCAAATTGCATGCTCCACACTGCAGCCATGGTGATCTCAATGCTTACGGTAAATCACATCACCCACTTCTGTCTTTCCATGGTAAAGCATTAGGGAAGGCTTTATCTCCTGCTGACCTCATCTCTTCCTCTCTCACTTAAATATTCTAGCCACACAGGCCTCCTTTCTGTTCCTTGAACACATCATTCTCAATCATGTCTCAAGGTCTTTGCACATGCTCTCCCCTGTGCCTGAAGTCCTCTTCCTCCCACATATTAGTTTGACTGTCTTCCTGTCATCACTGAGATCTTAGATCAAAAACATAAACTCAGAGGTATCTTCCCCAATACTCTATCTGAAGCAGCTCCTACTCCCCTAGGTACTCTCTATTCTAACTCCCTACTTGGTGTGTTTGTAAGATCCACTGATATAAAAATGTGCTGTTACAATCAATTCTCTGCCTCACTCTCCCCACACACCAGAATGAAGGAAAGCTCCATAAGGTCAGGGACTTGGGTCATACGGTTCACGCTGTATCTCTTAAGACCTAGGAGCATGCTGAAGGTAAGGAATATCTTCAAAAGTATTTGTTGAAAATGAAATCAACAAAATTAAAGGGAAAACAGCCTGCAGTTTAATTTTTCACTAATAGAGATCAAAGTGGTATGCTTCCAGAAAATGAACTGTATAAAAACAAGATTTCAAAGAGGATTTTGGCTATGTCCTAGAACAAAGCTTTTGAACACACTTTGGAAGCACCTATTTTCATACAAACTTTGTGATCACCTAAACGCTTATGCCAATACTTAGATTTAACAGTTATAGATAATTTCTTATTTCTGTGTTAGGGCAGGATAGCTGTCCAACAACGTGTTAGATGAAATAATTTCTGACACCACAGAGTGATGTTTATAATTGTTTTAAAAGAACCCAAGGTTCAGACATTTTACTCATTATTCCAAATGGGAACCGTTTTATTAGACACGATCTTTGCACTGTATGCCGGTGTGACAAGGTTTATTTTAAGTCACCAACACTGGGATTGTTAAAAGAACATTTCAAGGATGTACATCCCAGCAAGCTGGTCAAGGATAGCATGCCAACACTAGTTAGCAGCCACCACAGTTTTAATCTCTGTTTTCAAACATGTGTCTATAGAGACATAAAAAAATGACTGATGAATTGTTGGGAATTGTTACAGAGCTCGACTGGCGCGGCACCTGGACTGGAATTGCACTGTCTCCCTAATCATTGTTTAAAGTTACTCTGTACCAAGTGTGTTGAGGTAGTACTAGGAGATATTTGACAGTATTCATTTTGTTCAGAACCTGAAGAAAATGTGAAAACGTGGGGCAGAAAGGCAATTGCCATTTGCAGTCAGAAAGGTTAGTTCTTGTTAAAAATTCTATCACAAAAAAATAGGGTAAAGCTCCCACGGTAGCTTTCTCCTCTTCCTCTCTGATTCCCTAATTCTTAATACTATTCGCCATCATCAGGTCAGCCAGGCTAAAATCTTGATCAGAATTTACCTCTTTCTCCCTCTTGTTGCCTCTTAAGCTCGGATTTCTTCTACTCCATTGGTTCCTATCTGTGTTGTTTTTTTTTTTCTAGCATTGCAGAAATTGCCTAATTAAATTACCCCCCTGCCTGCTGTACCCAATTATCTCCGTTCCTGGCACTGAAGACTGGGGAGTGGAGGGTAGTGTGTTGCAGAGAGACAGGCCTGAATCCCCAATGGCACACACAGGCATTACCCAGCCTCTTTAAAACGTGAAGTCAAAGGACCCAGTGAAAAAAGCCCTTGCTCATCATTGCATAATTAGATCATGCATGTCAAGTCAATCCCCACTGAAGAAAAACTTCATGAAACAGAACAGAACCCTTTACTGACATGCCATCCCCACACCTAGGGGACATTAGGTACCACCCCTCGAGGCTCCCTTAGCATCAGAGACTCCATGGAGCTTATGTAATTTAAGCTTTGTCTGACTCACTTAAGCCCCCAAGGCCAGATACTTACCTTATCACCATTTTGTCCTCGGTACCTGTTGCAATGTCTAACACACAATGGGAGCAGAGACAAGCATCTGTCGTGTAATGGGTGTACGATAACTCTGGTTAACCAATTAATTATTGCATGATTGATTAATTATGGGGCTGGAGAAGACAGTGTTTGGGACTTAAAATCTACTTCTTCTAGTTTACAGAAGATGTGGCATCAAAAGTTCCAAATAGAACTGCGGCAGCTGATAATATCAGCGCTATATTGTGGGAGAAAAACCTTAATGTTTTCAAAACCTTCATTTTTCTCCATCAGGAAATAGGTACTGCCTAAAGGAAGATCTTAATTCTCTGTGCTTGTTCCATGCTTCTTCAGAGCCTTGGATTTTACTTTACGCCTGGATTTTTATTCAAACCAAGTGGCCTTGAAAATCCAAGCTTCCTTAATGAACCAGCAGAAGAAAGATACTACTTTCTTTAGAATCTCACCACAACCGTCCATGGCTCTTCACTGAAACTTTTATTGAGCACATCCTATGCACCAGACACTATAGTCATCCCTTTAGATGCATCCTGGCCCTGAATCATCATAACATTCCCATGAAGAGAGTTTTATTATCATTCAGATTTTACAGAAGAGGGAACTGAGGTTTGGGAAGGTTGAGGATTTTGCCTAAGGTCACAAAGGTAGTAAGTGCAGAGCAGGAGTGCTTAACCAGTTCTGTCTAACCCCGCGCAGGACACCCTTGTTCTGTACCAAAGGCGAAGGTAAACATTGAAAAGAGAGGGCAGACAAGCAATTGTCTCCAGAGCAATATTTTTGGTGGTGCCAGTGTCAACAGACAGGCCAGAGTTAACTTTGGTGTTACCTACAGAGAACAGCACAGATGCCTACACGGGGCTGGTCAATAGGGAGTTGAATGTGTCATTTATGTATGCCTTGACCCTGTCTGTATGTGCTGCAGGGAACAAAATCAGTAAGACCTGGTACCTGCCCTGGAGAGTGCCTTAACGTGCAAATGAGATAAAGATATGTTTAGAATTTTCAGGAAATATAGGCAACAGTCGTTTGGTCAAATCTAGAGCTGGAATGATTCCCTGGAGAAGCCAGTGCCTAGAAGCTGGGTATCAGAAGAAATGTAAGAAATGGTTTCTAGTCTATAGGACAAAAACTCAGAGGATTGAAATCATATTGTGAGTACAAAACCCTGAGAATCCTTGCGTATCACTCAAGGTATAAAGTGGAAATTAGGGAATGAGCAGATGAATAAGGTGATCATAGGCCCAGATTTTCCTGAGATGGTATAATTTTATACCTGGTATTCCAACTAAGTTAAGTGTGAATATCACTTCACACTCAAAGTATCCTGGTTGGGGTGATAAATTATATGACCACCTTACAAAAACCCCACATATGAAAGTCTACAAAGTGAAATAGAGGCCAAATCATGAAGAGTCATTTATTTCATACCAAGAAGCTTCCAAAAATAGATTAGGTTTACCACTGGTATCATGAGATGCTTTTAGGTAATACACAAACTTCTTAAATTTTATTTTATTGGCTCTATGTGTATTTTCATGTATATTGGGAGAAAACATAGTTGGCATATCAAACTCATGATTTCATGGACATCATTGCCTTGGATGGACTGAAACAGTTATTGTTTCAGAGCTTGAACAACCAAAATTTCTCTCCTAACTCTATGGAAGTTTGGAAAGAGCACACAGTATGGGTTAGTCACATGGATTCTGCTTTATTGAATATCATGGGTAGCAATGTATTCTTGTCAACAGTACACTGAATAGCACTTTCATTGGTTAAGGACTATGGCAACAATATGAAGGGCTATGAAATGGTAAAATCTAGGAAGCACTGCAGTAAGAAATAGGAAACTTTTGAAGGGCTCTAGGCCAGAGATTTCCATGGGAATTTCCCCCACCTTCCTCTCCTATATAAGGCTCTTTACTCTGGCCCAGGTTGGAGCTAAGGAAGCAATCTGAAAGGAGAAAAATCTAAGAAGCAAAATGTTTTCATAATTCAGATAAATGGTGGTGAAGACTTAGAACGACAAAGTCACTGGGTGGGGTGGATAAAAGGCCAATTTTGAGATATGTTTAGGAGCTTAAATCCACAGGACTTGATTGAACAGAAGTGGGAGAAAAAGAAAGTAAATAGTCTGTTTCCAGTCTTGAGTATCTGACTCAGGCAACTGGTTCTATCAACTAAGATGAGGACTATAAGAGAAGTCAGGTTTGAAGCAGAAGACAGCGAATTCATCAGTTCTCCAGCCACAGCATGACCACATGGAGAGGAGAGGTAGATGAGATGTTCAGAAAAGAGCATCACATATAGATCAAGAAGAAATTGGTTCAAATTTCAGTTTTGTTACTTCCTTCTGGAAAACGTGCATAATATATTAGAAGGTTGTTGTGAGAATTAAATGAGAGGCTATGTGTGAAAGCATTTTGTAAATTGCAAAGTGTCAGTTGTTATTTTGAAGTAAATAAGCAGAAGTGATAATGAATTCTAAGAGTTTAGAGATTAGAAGACTCAAAGGCACACTTAAGAAGGCAGACCACATGGTCTGTTCTGAGTGTTTTGCACTTAAACTACCTCCCACAGATAAGAATCTATCTTATTTTTAAAAACCCTTAGAGAAATTAACTTTATTAACCCATCTTAGAGTTTTAAACTCCTTACTATTTAACAATACTTAGCCTAATTTTATTGAGCTTCATTCAACTCCTTTTGCTCTATATCTTTAGGTCCCTTATATTCTTGAAACTCTCCATGAGGGCTTTCAGTATTTTCCTCAGTAGGCTAATGGATATCTTATGTACTAAGCTATCTGTAAGTTACTGAATGTATGTGTTTCTCAGAATAACCAAATTGAATCCTTTTTGGAAAAAAAACAGGTTGTAAATAAGGAAGTCTTATTGAATACTATTTTTTTTCAAGCCTAAGATATCAAGCTTTACCTCTTTTATTTAGGCATAGACCAATTACAAGCCATCCTAGCCTTAGTTTCTTAATCTACCAAAAGTGGATGAGTGGTGCCTGCTGTCACTCTACCACAGGACCGGGGTGAAGAAAAGCAGGCAAGAAAGACATTGGAACTGAAAGCACCTCGTGGATTCTGGATATCGATATTGCTTAAGAAATATTTGTCATCTGTTATCTTATTTGACCTTCTCCACAGCCCCACATTTGCACATGTAATCTCTCTGTGTCAGAGAGGGGGAAAAGCAGACATGGAATGGTCAAGTCACGTCCTCAAGAGCCTATAACCCATTGGCGATGGTGCCAGATCCTGGATCTACTGACTCTTCTTCATGCATTCACTTGTCATTAAACTTGCTTTTTTAAGCCTTTAATATATATGATGCAGTAGATGCTGGGGGGGGGGGGGGGAGTGAAGAATAAAAGCATTCACTCTGTGCTCCCACATTGTGCTCCCCCACTCACCAGAGCTGACAGCCTAACAGAGAAGAAAAATGAATAAGGCCCTTGAGAGCTAGGTCTAATTGCCACACCATCACTGCCCCAACTAGTTTGTCAGAATCTGGTCATCTGTCTGCTTCATATATTAGAAGCTTGGAGTAACCTCTCTGATGAATCACTTGGAGTATCAGCAAATCCTAACAAATTTGGAAAAAACAGTATCCCACATGTTATAGCTTGAGGCAAACACAAGTTGCCCAACCAATATCCTTACCACTTAAATCTTCCCTGTATTTCTGACCAATAGGACTCTGAATTTGTTTAGAACAGAAAAAAAAAAAAGTTTCCCAATTCTCCTTGCTGCTAAGGTGGCTATTTGGTCCTGTTCTGACCAAATATATGGAGGTAGAAATCTACTCAGTTAAGATTTTAGGAAAATTATTATTTTCCTGATGAAAAGGGACAGAATCAGGGGTGCCTGGGTGGCTCAGTTGGTTAAGCGTCTGCCTTCGGCTCAGGTCATGATCCCAAGGTCCTGGGATCGAGCCCCACATCGGGCTCTCTGCTCAGTGGGGAGCTTGCTTCTCCCTCTCCCTCTGACTACTGCTCTGCCTACTTGTGCTCTCTCTCTCTGTCAAATAAATACATAAAAATCTTTAAAAAAAGAATTAAAAAAAAAGAAAAGAAAAGGGACAGAATCATCTAACATATCTATTTTGCAGCTTACCTACCCTCCTTTATCCAACCCTAGCCCCTGTTCCTTCCTGGAATTGGATGTGATGCCCAGAGGAGAAAAGGCTATCTTGTGGGCAAAAGGGTAAAAGCTAACAGTAGGATGTCAAAGCCACAGAGTAGGTGAGACTTGGGTCCTTGATGACAACATGGAGTTACCCTACAGCACTACAGCATCTACCTCCAAACTTCAGTACTTTATGGAAATAAAAACCCTATTCTGTTAAACCACTGAGGTCAAATTTCCTGTTACGTGCAGCCAAATGCAATTACCAATACATACACAGGCCAGGTTTTATTAGCAATGAGGGACACCACCAGCTTCTTTTGCCATAAGAGAACATTGACAAAGAAGCCTGGGCTTTGGTTTTCTTTCTGTACTATGTTAGCAGTTTGAAGGCAACAAATGAGAATAATAGATGACGATAAGTGTTCTTCATTGACTTCTTTAAAATATCTATTGCTATGGCTGCTACATCGCAATTTTAGGAATAGCATAGAGATCCCTAAGGTGGTGTCTGGTCAGAATTGTTCCTTGAGTGCCTTTGCCCTATTTGTATCATGCTCTATGGCCATGACACAGAGAGTCTGTGATACTTACGTATAGGTGTATATGAGACAGTAGAAACAGAGTATCTCAGAACAGATGCCTATGTAGTCTGATGATGGGGATGCAAAACAGATTCTCTTCCAGAGTAGTCTATTTACATGGAGTTACAGATTCGCACCATCTGGAGACAAATGCGAGCAAGCTTTAATGTCTTGGTCCTGCTGAGATCCAGTAGAAAAGAGAATGCAGAATCCCTGCCAGTGAAGAAATTAAGGCTTCAAGTGTCTCGCTGCTCCAGGCAAGGTGTGTAGTGACCTGCCGATGGGTGTTGTTCTGATGACTGCCGGGGCTCTAAGATCTGGATCACATCCTTAGTGGGTCCCAACTGGTACAAGAGTAACAGTGTGGGCTCGTTGAGTGTCCTGCTGCCCCAGGCTGTCCTGGGAGTCAGCCATCACACCCTCCTGGGATCCCTAAGAATGAGCGGAGCATGCCAAGATCAAGCTTCCAGGTCCATCAGTGATCAGCAGGTGTGTGCATGTTGTACGGACATGGGGCAAAAGCGGCCAGACATTCAAGAGCTGGAGACCCAGACTAAAGTAACTAATTCTCCAGTCTCTTAAAAATATAGACCTTTAGGTCTATTTTCAAAAATAGCATTGGCACCTGAGTTCAAACTGATATATTATTAAGCTCTGGTTAAAACAGCTGGTTTTGTGACCTAAAATTTTTTCCTACTCTTCCAGGGGGTCGGTCTATAAGAAAAGGAGAAAAAGGCTCTTTGTGCCTCCATACTAAGACCGTGCCTAATAAAAAAATAAATAGCACTGAATAAACCATTTGAAGATTTCCAATGAAATAAGGAATCATTGCTTCAAAATCAGAAAAAAATTATTTTCATTTATTCAACACATATTCAAAAACTAGGCTGTTTTATTAGGCTTGGTGCTTTTGAGTATTTCAGTCGATTACGTGGTTTGTTCCTCACTGTGCACCGTGTAGGTTCACGTGGCAAGTCTTTGCGCCACCCCAAACTTCTTAGCCAGCCAGCCTGCTTCCAGACTGCCTCTCTCCTCCTACACCTTCCTTTCCTTTTCTCCTACTCTCCTTCCATCCAATTCGTTTGCTGCCAAACATCTTTCCAATACAGACAGAATACAAACTAACTTAACTATTAGCTTAAGGAAAGCAAATAAGATGTAAATCCTTTGCCAAAAAGTCATACAGTGCATTCCAAAGCCCAGTTTTATACGCAATTTTAAAATAATCTACTGTTTGGCATGATACATGACACTGTTCTCCTTCTATTAACTCAGAGTTAATTATGTGACCTCTTCTTTTCACCACCTGAGATTCTCGAATTGAATCCAGCATTCTAAGAGGTCTTGTTTCTCTTTGCTGTGGCCGACAGTCACCACTGTTGTATTGAAATACACAGAAGTCAGCTCAGATCATAGGCTCCACCCCCACATCCACCCCCAATCCTACCAGCAGCTGCTTGGTGCTTACATATGACCTTTGAGGCTAAATAGAGTTCCCAAGATACAGGCAACTTCCTAGATCATTGAGTCCATGTATCAACACAAAATTGCAAGAAAACTTTAGGAGAGAAAAGACAGTAAAGCAGCTCTGAAAATAACATTGTAAGGGCTGAAATTAATCTCTGGAGGTAGAACATTTCATAACCCCAAGCTCCTGCCAGGGAATTCTTTTAATCTATCTAAGCTTCACTGCCTCTCATTGAGATGTACCTGTTTGGTTGTCTGGAATTAATTTTCCTAGGCATTTGTTTTCACAACCTTTCCTGTTATGTTTTTTCTCTCTCTCTCTCTCTCTCTCTCTCTTTCTATTATTCTTCTGATCTCTAATATCTTCAGGTTTTATGGCTTTCTGTGCCCCAAATGACATTTGCTAGTATTCTCAGTATAAGTCCAAAAGTAAACTTAATTTCCTGGTTGCTAATGGTAAGCACACAACACTGCCAGGGTGTCTCTCTAACATGTAAATCTGGTCTTCTTACTCTGCTGCAAAATTCTTTGACTGCCCTCATTATGCACTGAGAATAAAATAAAATTTCCTTATCAAGGACTTGATTTAGTCATTCAATCAAACAAATGTGTTTTTACTGAGAGACCTATATGCCTGGCACAGTTCTAGTACACAGAGATAGAATATTAAAGAAGATATCATATACCCTTATGGAATTTACTTTCTAGTGTGAGAGACCAAGATAATAAAAAATAAGTGAGTCCAGGTGCCTGGGTGCCTCAGTTGGTTAAGCATCCAGCTCTTCATCTCAGCTCAGGTCTTGCTCTCAGGGTTGTGAGTTCAAGTCCCACATTAGGCTCCATGGTAAACATGGAGCTGACTTTAAAAAAAAAAGTGAGTCATATAATATCTGATATAAACTATGAAGAAAATAAAAAAGGATAAGGGAGAGAGTGGCTGGGGGAGGGGCTCTGTAGCTAGAAGGATTAGGGAAGAACTCTCTGTAGAGTTGACATTGGACCTGAGACCTGAATGACAAGATTAATCAACACCTAAGGGTTTATAATAATTACATATTATTATAAACTCTTAACTCAAAGTGTTTGTTACCTATGAAATTCAGTTTTGTGAACTCATTTATTCTCATATATATGAATTTTATATTATAAGAATTATTTTGAGTAATGGTCTAATATCGTCTGTTTCTACATACTGTTTCCTTGTAGACTAGATTTTTGTCCTTGTGTATGTCCTCTAAATTAATAGAATCTTACAATCAGAGAAGAGCAAACTCTTCTCTAGCTAGTCCTCCTGCTACTTAAAATACGTGCCTTCTCGGGCTTGAAACCCCCAAGTATTGTGAGACATTGTGCAATGATGTTTCCTTCTCAGGTAGAAAATTAAAACGTCGAATATCAAAGACCTCTTCCAAGTCTAAAATGCCATGAGTCCATTTTGAGTCAGATGTTTATGATCTATAGAAAACTAACACCTAAGTTGACAAAAGCTATTCATCTATGAGATAATGTTTTAATGGCATAGGAGGTAATTAAAATAATTGATGAATTTATCACATTTTAAAAAGTAATCTATGACTTAACTTCTTCTAGATCTATTATATGCTCAGATGCTTAATGGTTCAATGTTAGTGTTTTGGTTCCTTTTGAATTCCAATGGATATGTTTTTAGAAGACCTAAAGAATGGCCTTTTCTTTGTAGTTCTTTTTAAGAGATTTTATTTATTTACTGAGAGAGAGAGAGAAAGGGAGAGAGCGCAATCAGGCAGAGGAGCAGAGAGAGAGGGAGAAGCAGGCTCCTTGCTGAGCAGGGAGCTCTACACGGGGCTTGATCCCAGGACCCTGAGATCATGACCTGAGCCGAGGGCAGACGCTTAACTGACTGAACCACCTAGGTGCCCCTCCTTGCAATTTTAAATGATACAAATAAAAGGAAAATGAAATAACAGTAGCTCACATTTATTGAGGTATTATTAGAAATCGTGCTCTAAGTCTCTACATGTTAAAATTAACTCTCATGACAACACTGAGATAGGTTACTAGATTCTTTTACAGATGAGGAATCAAGATGTTATTATTTTAGTAGTCCAAAACCATTAAGTGGAAGAGCTGGGAATCGGTGCCCAGCAGTCTGATAGCAGAGGCTATACTTTTAATTACTGAACTATGCTATATTAAGCTCTGTTGAAGACCCTAGCTGGATAATGGCAAATTCACACTTAACAATTGGGCTATGAGAGAGAGGAACTAGAATAGTGTTTTGGGTTTTGTTTTGTTTTTTAAGATTTTATTTATCTATTTAAGAGAGAGAGAGAGCACACATGCACGAAAGCACAAGCGGTGGAGAGGAGGCTGCCCATCAGCAGGGAGCCTGTCGCGGGGCTCAATTCCAGGACGCTAGGATCATGACCTGAGCCGAAGGCAGACGCTCAATCAACTGAGCCACCCAGGCACCCCTAGAATAGTTTTTACAGGTTTTTTTTTTTTTTAGGATAAATGTGAATGTGGGGCTTAGAAGTTATCCTACTCTGAGAATCCTTTGAAAGACCTTTCTCTACCAAAAGAAATTATATTTCCAAGTGTCCATCAGTAGGTGAATGGATAAAGAAGATGTGATTATACACACAGGTATACACACAATAGAATATTACTGAGCCATGAAAAGGATGAGATCTTGCCATTTGTGACAACATGGATGGACCTATAGGGTATTACGCTAAGTGAAATAAGTCAGACAGAGAAAGACAAATTCTATATGATTTCACTTGTATGCAGAATCCAAAACAAACAAAAAGCATTCATAAATGCTCATCAAATCTATGAATCCTAAAAACGGATTCATAAATACAGAGAACAAACTGATGGTTGCCAGAGGAGAAGTGTGCGGAGGGATGGACAAAATGGGTAAAGGAGAGTGGGAGGTACAGGCTCCCAGTTATGGAATGAATATGTCACAGGGATGAAAGATACAGCACAGAGAATGTAGTCAGTGGTACTGTAACAGCATTGTATGGTGACAGATGGCAGCCACACTTGTGGGAGCAGAGCACAACGTATAGACTTGTGGAATCACTTTGTTGTACACCTGAAACTAATGTAACATTGTGTGTCAACTATACTTCAATAAAAACAAATAGAAAGCTTTAAAAATGTGTATTAAGTGATTTTGCTGCCTTTAGAACAAAACAGAAATGGTATTTATTTTCTTTAGTGTATAGGACAAGTACGTTATATGATATTCTTTGGTAAGTCATACTATATAGTACAGGTAAGAGGAGGGGGATGAAAGGAATTCACATGCCTCTGTAAGTCCATTCCATAAGGAAGGGATCAAGACCAAACTGAAATTGCAAAACAAACATGTAATAATAGCAATAATTAGCTTCACAGAAATGGGGTAAAAGGGAAAGGAGTTCAATTCATGTCCATGCTCAGATGAGCTAGATCTATGATCAACTTCAGGTTTGATGAGCCCAACTTACTAAAAGTTTGCACACTAGACTCATGCCAAATAGCATTGAAACGTGACTTCAGGTTCCATATTATGCATGTGTCCAACAAGCATTATGAAAATACTAGGCTGGTAGTTGTGTGTGTATGAGAAATAAATGCAAACTTCGTATAGTGTTTTCTTTTGTACCCACAGAACAAAAGTGAGATCCTGAGAAATAGGGACAGCAATATAGAGCACATGCTGCTGATTCTGTGGACTACTTTTTCTTTTTTTCCTCCATCAGGGATAGGAGCTTCTATCCACTCTGCTGAAAAGAAGAATAGCATTAGGTCCACTGCAATAACTCACCAGAAGATCCAGTAGGCTTTGAGATGCAGACTATGATTGCTCAGTGAATGGACTCTGATGGAAATTCTTAGAGAAGGGAATACTGCCATTTCTCTGGCTATTACTGACCAGTGGCCTGAGCCTATTAACAGGCAAAGCTTCAGAGGGCCTTCTCACTGCCTAACTCTTGACTATGCGAGGGCATCCTTGAGCCATTCTTGCCAGTGTTTCTCAGGGCTCCACAGTCCATTCTTACATGTGGGCTGAGCCCATGTTATTTTCTTGCAGCCATAAAGGTATGGTTTATTTACATCTACTTAAGTCAATTTTATAAATAATCTTCACCATGTGCAAGGCATTTGGGATGGGGCATTAACAGAAGAATACAAAGATGATAAGGCATGATCTCTACTCTCAAAAATCTGATTTCTTAAAAGAAAAAAAAAAAACAACCAAGCAACTATAATGCAAGGCAAAGTAAAATTCATTTTAAAGACATTCCACGGGAGAAGGTGCAGGAGGACAAGTGTTGGGAATTCTTAACATTTAGTGTATCATATGGAATGGGGAGGCATCAACCAGTTGCAAGCAACAGACAACGGCCCTGGCTAATGTGAGCAGAAAGTAGATTGAATAAAGGAATATTGGGTAGCTGACAAAATCTCTAGGAGAGTCAGACATGGAAGTTTTGCAGATAAACACGATGTCCAAAATCACCTACCAAAGAGTTGGCTGATGAAGGTGCCACTGCCACGAGAGCTGGACACAGATTCCACAACATGTACTACCAACCCACTGGCAGTGGGTACGGCATTCTGGCCCCAGAACCAGACTCTGTAGTCTCTGAAAACTGAGTGTTGCTGCTGCCCCTCCCCTCAGAGTGGAGTCTGTGAAGTCCCTGCTTCTCCCCGTCACCAGCATCCAACTGCAGGCCTCAAGTGGTTATCGCTCATTGGCAGCATCTGGGTCATGTCCCTACAGGGTAAATTCAAGGGTCTGGGAGAATAATCATGATGTTTTCACTTTCTCTAGTAGGAACCAGCTCTTTATAATTTGATGGGCTGAGGGGGCATTCACAAACACAAAATTCATTGCAGCATCCGTTACATCAAGCAAGCTATATTGGACACCCATTTTAAGGAGAGGAGATCTGTAGGCAGCCCATTTTGGCTTGCATGTCCTCTTTCTTTTGTCCAATGAGATAATGCTTTTTATCACTTGATACCATCCTGTATTTCCTTTTATCTTAGAGCATTTTGCAGTCTCCTTGGTGAGATAGTCTGTGCTGGGACTTCTAGGATTTATTTAATCATGGTATTTTCATTTGTGCCCAGCATTGTAAACAAGGCTATATTGAAGGGCCAAATGCCTAATCAAAGGGAAAAATAGTAATTTGTTCAAATAAGATGATGTTGTGGAAGAAAAATGGATGTTACTATAACATGTATTTCCAAAAAGGCAGTGGTGATAACTCATAGAGGTGGATGGTTCACCTGACAACCAAGATAAGTTTCAAACTGTAGAAATAGAGGGTGACACAATCAGCTATTTGTGTCCTGACAATGAGCAATATTTGATACCATAAATTTAAGGATGCTGAAGAATTTCAGGCAATGGGAAAATGCAATGCAGGGGAAAATCACACCCAAGCATTTAACAGAATAATATGGAAAAGGTTTCCCTAAGAGGTTCTGAGTCACTAGGAGGCAGTCCCTTGATTTCCTCTGACCAGTAAGTGGAAAACTTTTGGTAACTGAAAAGAACTTCAAATCGAATGATCATACGGCACAAACGATGATACAAAAGATTCAAGGTATTCTCTCTGAATTTCAGACTTACATCTACAAATGTCTACCAGAAGCTGAGCTTAAGTACTCCCAAGTACATACCCATCAACACCCTCAGCTGAATTTATTCTCTTCTCACCAATCCAGGTTTTCTACCTAATATCCCCCACTTGGTGAATGACGCCCAGGCAACCAACTAAGACCTCGAATGTCACCAGCAAGTCTTCCTGTTCCTAACCTCCTACATCTAATCAATCAAAATAGTCACAGTCACTCTTGCTCAAGCCCTAGTTCCCTGTCCCAGGAATCACAGCCATGTGTTCATACTTACCTCTTCAGCTGGTCCTGTTGTCCTCGGAACCATCCACCGTGAAGCAGGCTACTGAACGTAAATCTCATCATGGCTCCTCCATACATGGATTTTGGGGTTCAGAATCTGGTTTCGGATTCTAATTTCTCCACTTAATAGTAAGATGGTCTTGGGAAATCACTCAGCCTCTCCTAGCCTCAGTATCTTCATTTTTAAATGGAAAATAATGCTTTTTCACATGGAGATTCCTCTCAGGGTTAAGTGAAAAAATGTGTTTAAAGTGTGCAGTACAGTAGCCAGCATAAAGTAAATCACTCCGTGAATTTTCCATCATCATTATCAAGAATTAAAGTCTTTTTGGTATGGATTTGCAATCAGAGAATTCTAATGCGAAGCCACTTCCTTTTTTTGAATAAAGAAACAGAAAGGATACTGGATAAGGGATTATTTGCATGCCATAAGGAGTGCCATGTAACAAATGACACTCTTGGAATCCCCCAAGGGGAATGGGGATTGTTTATTTCTTAGTGGGAGCAGTGTGCCAGTGCAAAAAAAAAAAAAAAAAAAGAAAGAAAAGAAAAAATCCACCAAGATGCATGAGGACTGACAGCAGCAACAGCTGCAGCACCATTAAATGTTTTACAGGTATTCATTCATTTATGTATTCATCAAACATTTATTAAGCACCTACCATGTGCTCTGTGTTTCTTGTTGGGAATACCAAGAATAAAATTCAAAGTGTGCTTTTAAAGAAGCTCATAGTTCAGTGAGAAAATCATACCTGAATGTGTTTTATATGGTCATCGAAATATACCCCACATCCATTGATACCTTTAAGACCTCCATCAAGAAGGGAAGGAACTGAAGGGAGTTATAAGAGCAGGAAGACAAGGGAGGGGAAACGAAGGTCATTCAAGACAGAGAGCAGCACATGGACAGACATTTCTCCCAGATATGGGAGAGATCTTGATTGATGGGTCAGCAGTGAGCTTTTTGATGTGGTTGAAGCATGTGCATCTTCTTATGGCAGGCCCTTGCTTTGTACTTGGACCCCCACCTGGGGGAATAATTAGTATGGTACTGTTGACTCTAGAACCTGGGAGCATCTAAGACGCCTCCTTGATCACTGCTCTCTCCAGTGTCCAAGTTTAATTGATTCAAAAAACCAAATCTCCTCAGTCCCTTCTCCTTCAAGATGCACCAGGGGCATAAAATCAGCCTTTCTTCTACACTCTATCCATCCACTTCCACCTGATCAAACACTCTGAAAGATGAGATGGCCTGTGGCTTGTTGCAGGGAGAGCAGAAGGCAGGAATGGAGAAATGCAAGGCCACGTTTTAATTAACTGAATTATACCTTTGTGCCAAACAAGGATTTTTCAGGCTCTTGGTGCCTCACAGGGCGAGAGTGCACAAAGTACTCTTGGTCATCTGTCTCTATCTCTGTCTCTCTCCTTTGCCCCCTGCCTCCTGCCTCCTCCCACCCTCTAGTCTCCTTACCACCCCTTCCTATCTCTGTTCAGGCATCCAAACTATTGTTCAAGAAAATTAAACTCTTCCCCATAAAATATCTTCCTGCACTTTCCTGACTTCATTACTCATGGGATTCTCTTCAGCCCAGTCACTGAGAGCCCTAGAGAAGGAAGGAGGGAGTATGGATCCCCCAATTCCAATTTCGACTCCTTCTCAATAAGCACTGTAGTTCCCCCTCACTTCTTCACTAATATTAAAGTCATGTTACCTAAATTTGAATCTCTGTTCCACCTCTATCTATAAGAACTTTGGAGAGTTAGTTACCCTCTCTGTGCCTCAGTTTCTTCATTTGTAAAAAGGGGAGAATCATAGTATCTACCTAATGTTTAATGATTAAATTCATTAAAATTAATATAAAGTATTTAGAATAATGCTAGTATACAGTAAATGGTAAATATCACCACTATTACCTATGAAGGAAGCACACTTCACAAAGATATTTATTGATCTTACTCAGGAAAAGTTCCACATCTTTGAAGGAAAGGACATTTAGCCAGTTGGCATTGTGTCAATATGCTTCCTAGGTTAACTATTCCACCCTCTCCCCATCTTACACTGAGAAGGCCTTGGTCTTCTTACCTTAGCATGGCTCACCAACTAAATGGTGAGTCTGGGTCTGAGTTCTTGATCTCAGAACTGATCTAAAGTATCTTAAGTCCAATCGTGAGGGCCTGGGTGTCACACAAGGGAGTGTGGGTTTTAATTCTAAGGCAATAGGTATCCACTAAGATTCTCACAGGAGGAAATGGTGATCAAATTTTCATTTTATTTTTTTTTAAATATTTTATTTATTTATTTGTCAGAGAGAGAGAGCACAAGCAGAAGGAGCAGCAGGCAGAGGGAGAAGCTGCTCCCCAGTGAGCAGAGAGCCCATGTGGGACTTGATCCCAGGACCCTGGGATCATGACCTGAGCCAAAGGCAGGCTCTTAGCAGACTGAACCATCCAAGCATCCCCAAATTTTCATTTTAGAAGGAAAATTCTGGCAATGGTTTTTGTAGATATACTGGGTTAGAAGTAGGAGTGGCTGGAGGCAGGGAAACCATATAATGCACTCTTGGAATAGTCCAGGCAAGAAATGATAAGGACCTGGACTCAAGCATGACAGAAGAAATGGGAATGGACATCTTCTGAAGTGGACTCACAAGGACTTGGACATGAAAGAGGAACGTAGAAAGTTTTTAGCTTGGGCAACTGGCTAGGTGCCCATTAGTTGAGACAAGGAATAAGAAATATGGAGGATTAACCATAAGAGACTATGGACTCTGGGAAACAAACTGAGGGCTTCAGAGGGGAGGGGGGTGGGGGATTGGGATAGGCCGGTGATAGGTATTAAGGAGGGCACATATTGCATGGAGCACTGGGTGTTATACGCGAACAATGAATCATGGAACACTACATCAAAAACTAAGGATGTACTGTATGGTGACTAACATAACATTAAAAAAAAAAGAATGAGAGCCTCTAAGACAAATAAAATTGTTATGAAAATATGGAAAATGGACACATAGATGTCAGTCAGTCTATAACATATAGGAAAAAATATGTATTTTTTTGGTATTTTTCCTTTTGTATATTTTCTTAAGTTTGTATTTAAATTCCAGTTAGGTGGGGTGCCTGGGTGGCTCAGTTGGTTAAATGTCTGCCTTCAGCTCAGGTCATGATCTCAGGGTCCTGGAATGGAGCCCAGAGTCAGGCTCCCTGCATAGCTGGGAGTCTGCTTCTCTCTTTCCCTCATCCCCCTCTCCCAACTCCTGCTCTCTCCCTTTCAAATAAATAAATAAAATCTTAAAAAAAAAAAAAAGAAATATGGAGGAAACCTGAAGGGAGAATAATGAGCCCTTCCTTTGAGCATATTAAGTTTGAGTATCTCTGGATGAAGGTATATAGTAGGTTGTGGGAATATGGATCTGTCTCTGAGTAGAAAGTTCCAGGAGACATCACCACATAAGTGAGGGTCAAGTCATCAGAACTGATTAGATCACCCAAGAGCAAGATACAGATCAGGGGAGAAAAAAGGATCAAGAACAAAACCTTAACATCCAAGGTGGATGAAGATAGTCAAGAGCAAGTGAGAGAAGGCATGGTCAGGAGGCAATGGGAGAACCAGAAAGTGTGGTGTCACAGAAGCTAAGAGGTGAGGGACATTCAGGTTTGTTCATTTGAGATGTTCATTGATAGAACATCTATGTGCCTGGCCCTACAATAGGTGCTGCAAATACATCTGCAAAAAGAAAAAGAAAAAGGAATTGTCCCTGCCCTCATGAAATTATCTTCTGAGGGAGGGGCGCCTGGGTGGCTCAGCCGTTAAGCATCTGCCTTCGGCTCAGGTCATGATCCCATCGTCCTGGAATCAAGCCCTGCATTGGGCTCCCTGCTCAGCTGGAAGCCTGCTTCTTCCTCTCCCACTCCCCTTGCTTGTGTTCCCTCTCTGTCTCTCTTTGTCAAATAAATAAAGAAAATCTTTAAAAAAATTATCTTCTGGGGGAAACAGATAAGGAATGGGTAGGTGGTAATAAAATGTTATGAAAAAATCTAAAGCAAGCAAGGGGATTGAGAGTGATGGGAGAGGAGATGGGTGCCATTTAATTTGTTTATTTTTATTATGTTCAATTAGCCAATATAAAGTACATCATTAGTTTTTGAGGTAGTGTTCAACGATTCATTAGTTGCATATAACACCCAGTGCTCATCACCACATGTGCCCTCCTTAATACCCATCACCTGGCTACCCCTCCCTCCTACTCCCCTCCCCTCCCTTCTGTAACCCTCAGTATGTTTAATCCAGAGTCTCTCATGGTTTGTCCCCCTCTCTGATTTCTTCCCATTCAGTTTTCCCTCCCTTCCCCTATGGTCCTCCCTGCTATTCCTTAAGTTCCACATATGAGTAAAACCATATGATAATTATCTTTCTCTCCTTGACTTATTTCACTTAGCATAATCCCCTCCAGGTCCATACATGTCCATGCAAATGGTAGGTATTCATCTTTTCTGATGGATGCCATTTTAGATAACAGGGTCAGGGATGCCTTCTTTAAGAAGTGACTTTTACACAGAGATCCAAATGAAGAGAAAGAGAGCCATGGAAATATCTGGGAGAATAATGTTCTAGAGGTAAAGGCACCAGCACACACAAAGGCCATGAAACAGCACCGTTGGCTTGTTTGCGGAACAGTGGGTAGGCCAGCGTAGCTGTGGTGTGGTAAGGGGGGTGTAATAGGAAATGAGGCAAGAGGGTTGGCCCTGGGCCAGACCATGCAGGGTCTTGCTGAGAGGTCAAGTGTGATGACTGAGAAGATGCTATTGGATTCAACAATTAACAGACCATTGATGACCATCGGGAGAGCAATTCAGTCAAGTGTTGTGGAAAGAAGCCAAAGAGACTGCGGGAGTTGAGAATTGGATTGCACAAAAGAAAGGAGAGAAGGTAAGTACAAGTCTCTTTCAACATGTGTGTCAACAAAGGAAAGGAGAAAGGGCAGAAGCCTGATGGCATTGCAGGGCTGAGACAGGATTTGTTTTAAGATGGGGAAAACTTTTTTTTTTTTAATTTTTTTTATTATATTATGTTAGTCACCATACAGTACATCCCTGGTTTTTGATGTAAAGCTCGATGATTCATTAGTTGCGTATAACACCCAGAGCACCATGCAATACGTGCCCTCCTTAATACCCATCACCAGCCTATCCCATTCCCCCACCCCCCTCCCCTCTGAAGCCCTCAGTTTGTTTCTCAGAGTCCATAACTTGACAAAAAGGAAGATGCAGGAGAGAAAGAGGCAGAATCATGGACAAAGAAAGGCCCCGTGGACAAAACAATGAGACCAAAGCACAAGTGCAGGGAAGCACCCGGGAGGGAGAACCTCTGTTTGCATTGTGGTGCGTAGGTGCAGGAATGGTGGCAGGGAGGTGGGCTGGCCTCCCTTCTTTCTGTGAACAAAGAGGCAAAGGGAGGGGACTGGATACAAGTAGGAGCCTGGCAAGGGGAGGAAAGGCTATCTGGAGAGGAAGTGGCCAGGAATCAGGGAAGAAGTTGGGAGAGTGGCAGCCCACACTGAAAACATTAACAAAGGCAGGGAGCCCAGGAGAGGGTTTGAGAACTCTTGCATCTAGTGACAGCCAGGACAGAACCTTGAGGGGTGGGGAGGGAGTCAGGCCAGAAGAGATCCTGGCGGGTAAATGGGAAGAGACGGGAGAGGAATAGGAGCCATCTGGGAAGCTGATGCCTACACACTAGTGCCAACCGCTAGCATGAAGAAACTGGTGGTTAACAAGAAAATCCACCCTGTACAATTTCCATGAATTTAGCAATGCATATGCACAGCTAATTAAATCCATATACAATCTGTCCAGATCCAACTATTTCCTTTGTTTCTAAAGTTCTGGAAAAGCAAGTCTTTCAATTATGGTGACCTGATAAGTACTTAAAACTGTGAGTATTTCAACTTCCATTATCAGGAAATTACAGAACAGTGATTAAGAACATGGTTTCTGGCACCAGAATGCCCAGGTTTGGACCCTCCTTTGACCCTTATCAGTTCTGTGACCTTGGCAAGTTGCTCTCTATATCTCATGTTTCCTAACTGTAAAAAGAATGATAATATCTACCCTCATTGTTACCATAAATAGAAGTTATTTAGAACAGGATCTGGCAATATGAACACTGTATAAATACTTGTTTGAAAATTAAAATTCTCTTTTGGTCAATAATAATGCTAACCATTGGACATGAATTAACCTAATCCTCATTTAAAACCTGTAAGATAAGGTTTTATTGTTCCCATTTCACAAATGAAATAGACTCATTTTCCAAGGCCATTCAGCAAGGAAGAGTAAGTGTTGGGGTTTGAACCTGTGTTTATCTGCTCCCAAAGCAATGCTGTTTTCACCAAATCACACTATTCCATGAAGGTTTTCGGCTGCAAAGGCTACATCTGTGTGGTAATTTCCAAGTGCAGAAGACCATGGATGTACTTGATGCTATTCCCGTTTGAGTGGCTTATGTGGTCTGTTTTCATATGTATCTCAGCTATGGAATCCAAATCATATCACCCACTCACACACATACACGCACACATACACGCACACACACCTACATCAAACTCAGCACTGAATCAAAGCTCAGATTTTGCGGTTAAATTTAAAGAATGTTAATTTTGGCTTGGTTGTTTTAAACCTTTAATAACATTTGATACATTAACTTTCGGCCACCCTGAAGTATTTTCAAAATGTCGGCAGAAATGATTGATTCGTACTCACTTATATATGGCTGTTCAAGCCCTACCACACTACATAGATCACTGATGAAAGCAAAATGAGCCATCTCCCCTGTCTACCTTCGGAATTCCCTCCACAAGCAGCACCCGCCATTTCTATTCTGGTCCCTTGCTGGCACAGAGCCTGCAGCTGTAGCAGGGCTTCTCGAAAGCCGGTCCAGACTGCTCTGTGATGATGTTGTCACAGGTCTGCAGCAACATGGGAAAAAATAGAATAAAAACATCCACACACGCTCAGTGTGCCGAGGTTCCTTTTTTGGAAAGGACCGTCTTCTTAGAGATGCAGGATCAGAGGATGTTCAAGATCACAACATCACACGCCCCAGAGCCAGACCTGTCAATTCAACTCGCAGCCTCACTACCTCCCCTGCTACCTCAGTTTCCCCTCTTCTAAAATGAAAAACCTTAGAGTTTTTTGGTGAGGATTAATGGAGTTCATGCATATGAAACATTTAAGAACGTGCCCGGCACATAGGACTCAAAACACATAACCCACCCACTGGTTTAATCGTGGTATCTTACTCTTTCTACCTTCTTTTCTTAGGAAATAGTCTTCACTTTTATAAACAGGATCACTAGTACATGGTTGGTACAGATGTTGATTTGGGGGGGAGGGGGTTGATATGTTTAGTCGGTTTTTAATATTCTTACTTGACAAAATAAAAAGTGTAAATGATGTCCCTGGCACACGGCGGTTGTTGGTTCTCGTTCATTTTGTCCTTCGGTATTGTTTTAATGTCCTTAGTTGCCAAAAGAAAAAGTTGACAAACTTAGGTCAGTCTTCAAATTAATTTCTAGATTTTACTCATCCATGAAATCCCCCCAATTTGGGCACAACTAGTCAACCTTAGGAACTCTCTCAGATAGCTCCACCCCCGCCCCCCATGCCACAGCGGATTGTAGCGCATTCTATTTTAATTCAAGTCAGTGGGATAAAGGAATACAATAAAGACAGCTAGTGTAACTCCTGGGACACTTTTGCCAACCCATCTAATTAAAGACTGCAGCAGCTATTCGGGCAAAGCAGAAAGATTACCATCGGCTTAAATAATGAAACTAGTTTTATAATTTGAGCATTTGGGGCTGTAAGAGGGCAGTGTGTCCATTTGCTTTAAAAATATCTCATGTGGT